>NC_041386.1:29145648-29218242 GCF_002162155.2 Triticum dicoccoides | reverse complement strand
GACTCCGCCGCCCTCTCCTCCTCCCTCCCGCGCTCGCTGGCGTCCAGGAGGCCCCTCTCCTCCCCGCTCCGCGGCGGCGGGAGGCCCCGGTCCTCGCGCCGCTGCCGCCCCGGGTCGCGGCTGCGCGCCCGGGCGAGGAAGGGCGAGCCCGAGGACCTCTACGGGCCCTACCCGTGGGAGCAGCCCCTGGATCTCTCCACCGGGTTCGGTAAACTCCCGCCCCCGGATCGCTGCCCTGATGTTGCCCGAGCGCTTTGACCAGCGATGCCTTTTTTATTATTATTAAATGTTGAGAGATGAGTGATATTGATGCCGCGGTTGCTGTTTCGTGCTCCGTGAGATGGTAGTTGGTAATGGGGTAGGCTGCTGTGCTCATCGTTGGGCAGAATGTCGATTTGTTTCGTATGGGGGTTGTCTGTCCCTGTACTGATCTGTGTGTGTACCATGCCGTGCGCGCTGACGGGTTCGATCTGCGTGTGCTTCTCCTGGCAGATATCGAGTGGGTGCAAGAGGATAAAATCACGCTCTTCACTTCCGATGGGCTGGTTCAGATAGGCGGTAACATGGTGCCTCGTCGAGTCACCGCCTCCGAGGTACTGAATCTTGTTGAGCTGGAACTACTAAGCTCCCTCGCGCGTCATACTAAACAGCAACATGTTGGTCCTTGTTAATAAAACTGAAATGGAGCTTCATTTCGGGACTGAGATGTTGTTATGCATATTGTGAACACTGTTATTCAGTGCGCATGAAGATGTTAATGATATATGCCGTCCTTCTAGTTTCCATGGAAATAACTTTGTGCTATTCCTATTTGTTCACTGTACCACAAAGCCAGGTTTTATTTAGTTTGATCAGACATGAATGGGTAGCTGGAATGTGTATAACACCGGGAAATATATGTAACTGGAAATTATATAACACCGAGAAATGTATATTAAACAGTCATGCTTACACTGTTGGTTACTGCATTCGGGGCAATAACAATTTTATTGTGTACGTTAAAAAGATTCAGCTCTTTTCACATTTTACTTACGTTATCATGTAATAATAAAACATATTTAATGGGAATCTAGACTATAAAACCTTGAAAAGCAGCACCGTATAGGAGTATATTTGAGCACCATATTCATTTGTACCACTGTACTCACCAAAAGCTAGTTGCCTGAAAGCTTACAATTATTTTTTGTATCCTGGGAATATCGACCCAACCATTTCTTTTTTGTTTTGTTGCGGATTCAAGTTTATTCATGTATATTTGCTGAAGTTGCTTTATCCTGGCGTCATCAATATTTTGCATGCCATCCTCATGTGTGTTAAATTTGGACAGAAGAGGCAACAAAAGGGAAAAGGCAAACCCCGCCGGTTTCAGGAGAGCTCTTACATGGATCCAAATCAAAGTCTTTGCCTTGGAGCACTGTTTAACATAGCAGCTACAAATGTAAATGTTTCTTATCACTTATGTGTGTTTGATGTTTATGTTTTCATATAGTAATACCATGCGGTATTATCTATCAGGGCCTGGACATGGGTAGAAGATTATGCATCTTTGGCTTTTGTCGGTCTATTGAAATGCTAAGCGATGTGGTGGAAGATACCGTCTTGGAGCATGGTGGCGAGGTACTTATGTTACCCCTGGAACTATATGTGCCGCTATAATCTTAACAAAGTGCAGTCATTGAATTCCTCAAACTGCAAAATCAAAGCTTTATCTCCAATTGAACATCCTTTCAAACTTAAAAGGGTGCCATTTTTGCTCAGATTGTCACTGCAGAGAAGGCGAGCAGTGACGGCCTTCAGGAGAAGCTGACCATGTCGGTGGCTGTTCCGTTGCTGTGGGGTGTCCCTCCGGCATCGGAGACCCTCCATGTGGCCGTGCGGAGCGGCGGAGGCATCGTGGACAAGATCTACTGGCAGTGGGACCTGTTCTAAGAGCCCAGAGCCTGCAGACATTGGTTGACAAATAATCCACCCCACCCACACTGTATATATGATCCTTAACTGGCCTGGCTGCACGCATTGTGTCAGCTTGCAACTGTGTTCGTGTCCTTGTGCGCAACCAGCAACAAACTTGGTGTATACCTGTACAGACCTGATTCCTCTGGTGCATATAAATAAATAAAAAGGGTTCCGGATTCACAGCTCATGTTCAATCTATTCCTGTTTTCGATAGCATTGGCATCTGGAGTTGTGTTGGAGGAAAGCACTTGCACCCAATGGTAGGTGCTTTGAGTTTTATATCTGTTGACCTGGAGATTTGAGGTAACCATGAGCACATAGCTTGTGGAAGTGCTTGGTCAGTTGGTCTTGAAGACTATGGTGACAACTCAGATGCAGTATTATGTCGTGCAGATGGCATCATGTAGAAGTTTTCATGATTGGGAAACTAGGCACTACTCATTCTTATCTTTGTATAAACTGTTCGGCGGTTCTTTTGCCAGCCTGACAAGCAGATGATTAAAATGGGCATTTTTTTAGTGGGCATCTGACCTAGTTCCATTAGAGTCATCAAAATACATGTTTTTACACATATTTGAGATTGCATGAACATTAGCACATTTTCTCACAAACTTGGTCAAATCTCAAATATAAGGAAATTTAACTTCATAGAATAAGAACTGCAAGTAATTTGGAACGGAAGAAGTAGTAACGTTTGATGTGGCGGCTGCGACAATCAAACATAAAGTGGAAGTAAAACTGGCAAGAGGATGGCGTTTTGGCACCCAAACTCATCTACACCTGCCATGAGCAATAAATTTGAAAAAAAAAGGATGCTCGAGTGTGCTAGGAGTGTGTATAATTTGAATGTATGATATTTGAGGAGCTCTAAAAACTAATCGGTTGTCAAAGAAACTTCGAAAGAAGGGACGTGGAGTATCTGCTCCCTCATGAACAGTAAAAAAGTACTGATTTTTTTGTGGTAAAATTTGACAAATGTTTTGTATGCTTACAAACTTTCAGCATGAAATGACATTTGTGGAAGTCATGTAGAAAAACCAAAAAATGCTAGTTTTGAAAACATTTTGGACTGCTGATTTTTTTTTTCGCCATGACTTTCACGAATGTCATTTCGTGCTGAATTTTGGTATGCATGCAAAACATTTGTCAAAGTTCAAAAAAATCAGAATTTTTTCCTACATTTTTTTATTTTACTATTCATAATTAAGATAGCATTTGAGCTCGGGAGTAGAATATGACTTTCGCGGAAGAAGACATTTTAGAGACACGGAATCATTAAAAACAATGCACGTCAAAATCATTTGTTTGACTCGACTCTCTCTCGATCGCTACGACGTGGGCAGCCCTGGGCCAGCCGCAACACGTGAAGGCGTGGAGCAGCGCCCGGCGGCCACGATGCACGTTACTCATGGATAAGCGCGGTGTCATCGTCGGTCAAGGAGAGTTTAATTGAGTTCATCAGCAGTTCACCCTTTCTTTTCTTTTTGCGATGGAACAGTTCACCCCTATCAAGAAAAAAAGTTCATCAACAGTTCAACACCATGACACCCCTCTAAAAAAAATTAACACCATGACAAGTGTGCCAGTAAAACTCAACGTGTAGGAGAAGAACTATATATATGCTCTCGCAAAAAAATCTCTATATATGCAATCTTGTGCCAAAAAATAAATAAATAAGGCATATACGCATATGAAGCAATGGCAAATACTAACAGCGAGATGATAAGTACGTAAAGCGTTGGATGCAGAGCGGGCGGGTTTGCGGGCTAGAGCGTAGAACTAATTCAGTGTTAATTTTTCGGCCAGAAGTGAACTAATTTGATGGTTTTGCGGGGTATACAGGACGCCGCTTGCATCCCTAGACTGCCAAGGGAAGCTTCCTCGTCGTTCATGCTCACGGTGGTGAAGTGGTTCTCAGAGCAATGATCATATCAGTGGTCTGGTCGAAAAAAGTCGGTGTTGAGGTTGTAAACATTTTAAGAGTCGACCAGTGGAGTCATACCTGTTGTAGTTTTTCAACCTACACACTTCCTTTGTTTGGAAATACTTCCTCTGTAAACTAATATAAGAGCGTTTAGATCACTATGTTAGTATTCTAAACGCTCTTATATTAGTTTACAGAGGGAGTAGTATATCTTTTTTTATCCATTTTGATAACAAGTATTTTCGGACGGTGTATCCCTTAGGAATGGACAGTGGTATCCATTTTAATACCACTAGAGATTTCAACAAGCGCCTTAGTAACGGAGGAGTACTTGTTATAATGCGCTTTGAATATTTTAATACAAACCATATATGAACTGTACATACATTCTATTCAGAATAAGTTAGAACAACATCTTATGATTCATAACAGAGTGAGTAGTATTAAACTCTCCATACCAAAAATTTCAGGGACTTGTAGCATTTTGAGGGAAAGACTAGAGCTGACTTAACATCTCTGAGAGAAGATGCCAATCGAGAATTCGGTCGATCCAAGATGGATGAACACGAAGCACGATCTAGGCTGAGCGGGGGGGATTATAGACACAGAAAGTCAGCCAACGTGGGAGGTTGTGAACGGAGCGGAGCGCGGAGGGCGGTGTGTGCGCTCAAAGTCAAAGCGTAGGCGTCTCTGACGTGATCCAGAGTTCCACACGAGGAGAGGATGTGATCGTCGTCCCCGCGTAACCGCCACACGTCTCCGTGGACAGACAGATAGACGATTCGTCTCTCTCGAATATCGGTCATCAGACGACTTCCCCATGCGTTCCTCGCCGTCGGAAAACCAGGACAAAGCGGTTGCATTCAGCTAGGTACGTACACATCCTATTGCCTGTTGCCTTTTGCCCGTCGACGCAGCGACACGCCAGCGATCGACGCGCCCCCAGGCCAGCCACGTGCATCGATCCACATGATCCTACTAAAAAAATCGTACTGATTGAACGCTACATGTTGTTGTTGTCGTTGTTGTTATTGTTGTTGTTGTTGTTGTTGTTGTTGTTGTTGTTGTTGTTATTATTTAGCTACAAACTCTCACATGTTTTTAGCGATAGTGAGTGATAGTGATAGATATAGAGCCCGCATGCTAATATGCAAATACCAAATGGTTCTCGTTCCTAAAATACACATATTTTAGCCTTCAGATTTTTTCCTACAAGTAATTGTCCATCTATGTACCTTTAATTTCGCTAGGTGGTCTACGCACATGGATGTAGTTTTTGTCACTTCTCGTATTCTTTATACCGCTATGATGTTTGATGAATAGATTGAAAGATTTTCCTACATTTTTTTTGTAACTTTAGTCATTTTGAGAAAATCCATCATAGTTAGTTTTATTATAATTTAAAATAGTAGAAGTTACATCATTCCAAAAAATTAGAAGCTTATTTTATTTTCTTCACGAATACGCATGTTGCGTACCGTTTCATTAATAATGGGTTAGAAAGTATAAAGGTGCAATTCTTAAACTGTGTACCCAGGAAGAATGCACGGCTATGATCAGAGAGATGGGTTGCTCAACCCTTAGTTACATACTTACATGAGGTTAGGATGTAGTATAATCATGCCTAGCCCTTTGACGCCCGCCTTGGTCCAGGCACGCGTCTTCCTTGATCTGATCAGAGATGCTAGAGTGAGATGGATGGGTGTTCTCGAAAACACACGCATTGCGGTGCTTTTCAGATTGTCCATGCCGAAAGGGCAATGAAGGAAGCTGCGCTGTTCCCTAGGCATACCGACAATGCAAGGGTGGCTATGCTGATCTCACTCGCGTCCCCCGCGTCGCCCCCTGCTAGGGCGGCTCCGGAAGGAGATCCTCAACCGCGCTCTTGGGTCATCTCCACCGTGTCCTCCCCTCCGTCAATGCTGGAGGAAGCTACCGAGCGAAGCCCCGGCCGGCCGACAGGGGCGGCGAACGACCCACCAACCCCCTCTTCCCCGCGCGCGTCTAGATCGGGTGAGGCAGGTCACCCATCGGCGTTGAGGCGCCTCTCCCTGATCCGGGTCGCGGCGGCTCGCCTCCGGTGACAGCGTGGTGGTGGGCGGAGGCGGCGGGTCGACATGAAAGTTCGGGTGGTGCGGGTCGTTGGGTGCATCTGCATGGTCACGACGGCCATGGTTGTGGTGGCCAATGGCTCGGCGATTCGGTGCCGATGGAACATGGCCGGTGGCGGCGGCGGCGGTCGGCCTGGATCCCGGGGCGGCGGTCCTGGAAGGAGGCGACAGGTGAAGCTCGGCCGCCCGCGACAACATGGCATGGTGTTGTCCCTGTCCAAGGCGGATCTGCACAGGCGATCTGGTGGCTGTGGCTCCGGATTAGTTCGGATCAGAGACGGTGACAAGCGCGCGGGATCCCTCTCGGCGGCTCTCACGGTTTGGCGAGGTGGGGCAGCGGCCCTCCTCTCAGGTTCCAGTGGTGGCTCTCACAAAACAATGGCCGGTGTGCTAGGGCTTCCACGATGGCAATGCTATTGTGGGTGGTCGCTGGATCTAGGCAACTAGATCCGGGGCTTTGAAGGCGGTCGGGATGGTGCACGGGTTGTCGGCTGGATTTCTTGAGACAGATCCGGGTGAAAACCTGGTCTTAGGCCGGTGGCCGGAGCCGGTGATGGCGACGTCCTTGCGTTGTTTGCTTCTTGAAGGCATCATAGAGGTGAAGCTCCCAACTCATCTCACTACCTCCGGGGGAAACCCTTAATCAGTTGATCGTATGATGGCGGCGCTCTTGTGCCGTATCCTCCTTGGGGCGTCATTTTTGGAGGTGTGCATTGGATTGAGGGACCAGCGGACGGTTTTAGCGGTGGAGTGGCGTTTCATGTCATGCATCGACGACATGGAGTCTCCGCGGCGTGGTGCAGCAAGGTCTCGGGGGCGGATGTGTGATGATGGGCGCGCGTAGGGTGATGGCGTTGTCTAGCTCCGTGGTGGCGTCGACCGCAGGGCTGGCAATTGATGCGTCAGTATCTGCTCTGAATATGGATCGATAGAAGGCGGCGGCGGCCTCTGAAAGGGCACCAAACTGGTGTGCGCCCCACACTCGGCAGTGTGGCTTGGTTGGGGCAATCAGGTTTTAGATGTTAGGCTTTGATGTGAGGTTTATTTGGTATTCGACTCGGACTATCGGCACCCCTTCATCAGTTAGATAGGAGTAGCGACAGATGTTGTGGAGATGATAACTTCAGACGTACTAATGTATTTTTTTATAAGATTTTTATGAATAATTAATAAAAATGATTACATGCATCGTTCAGATGCAGAGGTTGACGGTCATCCCCTTTTCTAAATAAAAGGGTGGTTGTGCTACATAAATCAAAGAAGCTGGTGGTGTCATCACATGCCTTGCTGATAAGAAAAAAGGATTTAACATAGAAAAGAATTGCAAGTCAACATCAAGAGGTTACTCATGCTCCTTTCATTTATTTATTAATATTTTTTTGTGAGAGAACCTTTCAATCTATTTATCAATCATGGTAGTACAGAGAACACTAGAAGTATTAAAATTACAATCAAGTCCATGAATCATCTAGCGATGACTATAAACACTGAAGCAAGTTGAAGGCGCGCCCTCGTCATCGCCCCTCCCTCACCGGAGCTACGCAAACCTTGCTGTAGTAGACAGTCGGGAAGTCGTCGTGCTAAGGCCCCAAAGGACCAGCACACCAAAGCAGCAACCATCGCCGATGAAGAGAGTTGTAGATCGGAAAGATTAAACCTGTAACCACACGAACGAAGACGAACAAAAACTGGATCCAAATAGATCCACTGAAGACCAGCACCGATCGAATCCCGCGAGTTCCGATGGAGATACACCTCCACACATCCCTTGACGACACTATTCGCACCATTGGGACGGGGATATGATGCGGAAGACATCATTCTTACTGAGGGACATCGCCACGGATACACATCCCTAACCAAGACGTTGAACCTAACAAAAATAAGAACGGGGTCCCTCCCGCCAGCGGGGGGCTGAGATCCTCCACACCTCCATGGGCCAAAGGCCATTGGAGATGGGGCGGACCGGCGGCGGTGCTGGTGGCCGAGGAAGGAAGGACACAAGACTGCTGCTAGTAGAACTAACCCGGATCTTTTTATTTATTTATATTCAACTCTGTTTTTCAGAGTATATTTATGCTCAACTGTAAAACATAGTACTCCTTCCGATCTGTATGAAGTTGTACTAAAGCTGCGACAGTTAATATAAAATAGAGGGAGTGATATTTTTTCTCTCTTTAGCATTATGTTCAAGCGACAAGTGTCGGGCAATAGTTCATATGCCCCGTGAAGACGAAGATGTATACCACATCTTGTTCCACCTTGCGTCAATTTATCTTTTTTGTGGCAGGATCAATTTTATCTAAATATGTGTGCGAGATTTTTTGGTCTGCGACTCCTTTTACATCAGGAATTACAAAAAAGGACAACCTGAGTCTCTTATTTTTTGCTCGACCTTAAAACATCAATGATTTTTCTGAAAACTTGTTAAAGGTTGACCAACATTTGTATGCCCTACGCGGTCATTCGGAGTACGTGGACCACATTTTCTTCTCATGCACCTTTGCTTACAGAAGCACAATTTTTATTATTTTTTGAGGAAATTACCGAAGCACAACTGTTGCCCCCATTGAGTCATGCATGATGCATATCTGTCGTTAAACCAATGTGTGGCAAGACTCCGCAATTTCAACTCGTTTGCATCAAGAATAACATAAGAAAAGGTTACGATCAGGGACCTTTATTTTGTATGCTCAACCTTAAACACCAAGGTTTTTGTTTGGCAACTTATTAGAGGCTGGCTCCCCTCCAGCGACCGTATTCTCAAGTGCTGACAGGGGTCGAGCGACACCTCCTATGCCATATGTGATCATTCCGAGCATCCAGACTACACACTGTCTCCCTCTCTCATGCACCTTTGGCTCAATTTACGTAGAGCTGTGTCTGGTAGCTTTTGGGCTGTGACTACTTCCTCAACCAGAAGGTTAAAAAAAATGTACAACTCGTTAACATCAAAGATCAAAAAGACGAAAGGAAATCACTGTCAGGTCGGTAAGAGACGTGGAGAGTGAAACCAACATATGGAACCGAACTATGATTTTCCTTTCAACACGACAACAACGATTATTGTTATTGGGACATCTGCAAGGAGCATTTGCCACCCCGAGAAAGGGATAGTTGGCGACGCTTCAGGAGTTCAAAATAAGTATAGCAGTGAAGATACCCAAATGGGTTAATTATCCTTTTGCCCTCAGTGGTGTCCATGTGCTCAGTTTTGCCCTCAGATGCGAATTATCCTCAGTTTTGCCCCTAGTCCGAGCACAACAACTATGACGAGGCCAAACAGCCATATTTGAGTCCATTCCGTCCGCCGACGTTAGTGGTTGTGGGTCCGGAGCTTACACGTGGGACCGCGTGGACGTGGGTCCGGAGCTGACATGTAGGCCCGTGCAACTAAATCCCCAAATCATTGGCAACCCATCCGCCCGGTCGGCTGTCCTGCGCCGCCGCCGCCGCCACCTGCGCCGCGACCAGCACCTGCCCCGCCACCAGTTGCATGGCCTGCTCCGCCGCTACCTCCCCGCGCCTATGCTCCACGGCTACCTGTGACGCCCACCACCTTCCTGCGATGCCACGGGTGAGGCGCCCGCCACCTGCTCGATCCGCGGCGCGACCTCCTTCCGTGCGCCCGGCCGGAGCGCTCAAAGGTGGGGGGCTGCTGGAGCTATTTAAACTAGGAGGAAGAACCCTAGGGTGAAATGGTGAGTAGCGGCGACCCCGGAGTATTTGGCGAGGCAGGCATCGGGACGGAGATCCGCCGCATCCACGACTGGGTTCCCGAGGGGTAAGTCTCGCCTCTTGTTTAGATTGAGCTTAGTTGTGCACTTGAACACTCGATTCGAGTAGGTTTGCCCAATTAGTGTGCTGATTGCGTCTCTGTTTTTCGTCGGTTAGGATGGAGTTGCGGTTTTCTTTCATGGTGCACATTAGAAGGGACCGGTACATGTTTGATGCAAAGGATAAGAAGAAATACCAAGGAGGTTTTGATTATCGGTTGCCAATGGCTAGTAATTGGAGTTTCAGACAATTTGGGGAGGTAATTTGTAGCCAATATCCTTGGGGTTTGCTTGATGAAGTGGTATACAAATACTATGATGGGGAAAAGAATTGGGTGACAGTTAGTAATGATGAAGAGCTAGCTACCATGTTTGTTAGGCATAAAGAGAAAGATAATTTTCATGTGAGGCTGCAAGTTGATGTGCTTGAGCAGGCATTTGGACCTAGGATGGCGGGTGCAACATCTCGGGGAGAACCAAGTCATCGTAATGGCATCTCTAGCCAGAACAGTTCAGTTGGTGCACGGCGACGTGGTGGCTCGACAAGTGTGGGCAACAGCAGTAGGGTCCCCCTTGAAGTGGAGCCTGATGGCTACAATTCTGGGGTTGATGAAGAGAAGCTATATTCTGATGTTATTCGGAATTTACGACGGGCACCTCGGACCGAAAATCAAGATGAGGCTCACAATGCAGTCCGTGTGGATGATGACGCGATGGGTGAGGACGAAGACCTTGCAGCTGTTGAATGGGACCCTTTGAACCCTCATATGGAAGAAGGTACAGTTTTTGCATCCATGAATGAGTGTAGAAATGCACTTGTGACATACTGCATCAAGGTAGAACGTACTTTCAAAGTTGACAAGAGTGATCAAGTACGTTACAGAGTGCACTGTCCGAGTGAAGGTTGTCCATGGAGGCTGCTTGCATCTAAAATGCGGAATAGCACTAATGTTCAGGTCAAAGTGAACCCTTTTAAGCACACATGCCAGGAATCAACCCTTAGGAAGGATACAATCAGTAGAGCCAAGTCAAGATGGGTGGCAGAAGAAGTAAAGAAATGGGTGAAAGAAAACCAGCAAGTGGGTCCAAAGGAATTGCAGAAGAACATCAAAGATAAGTTCAAGATAGATTTACCATACATGAGGTTGTTCAATGATAAACAACATGCTATGGATTCTATTTATGGTAACTGGCAGGAAAGTTTTCAATTGTTGTATTCATTCAAAGGTGAAGTGGAGAGGACAAGCCCATGTAGTATTGTAGATATTGATCACCACACCGTGGAGTACACATTCAGGGGAGTGACAAAGACCAAGGAATGCTTTAGGAGGGTTTTTGTCTGCTTTGAGGCTTGTCACCGGGGTTTTTTGGCAGGCTGCAGGCCTTATTTGGCTATTGATGCCACTTTTCTCACAGGGAGGTTTAAAGGACAGTTAGTAGCAGCTTGTGCAGTTGATGCACATAGTTTTGTATTTTCAGTTGCCTATGATGTGCTGGAGACAGAGTCTGAGGAGAGCTGGACTTGGTTTTTGCATAATCTCCGCCGGGCTATTGCACATCCCAATGGGTTGGTCATTCATACAGATGCCTGCAAAGGTTTAGAAGTGGCCATGGATAATGTGTTCCCTGGAGTAGAGCATAGGGAATGCATGCGTCACCTTGCTGTAAATTTCATGAAGAAATTTAAAGGAAAGGTGTATACCGACAATTTATGGCCAGCATCTTTGACATGCAGCGTGAAGAAGCACAACTACCACTTGAGGTAGTTATACATGAATACCAAAGTGAAAGAATACTTGGAAACACACCACTTCAAGTTATGGGCCAGAAGCCAATTCAGTGAAGTGAGTAAAGTTGACTATGTGCACAATAATCCAGCAGAGTCTTTCAACTCAACGATCCGGAAACTAAAGGGTCATTATGTGGTGGATTTGCTTGACAGGATAAGGATAGAATACATGCAGAAATTTCATTATCGTGCAGGAATAGCCGAGGCAAAATTCATGGGCCACATTATCATCCCTGCCGTGATGAATGAACTGAAGCAGAAGACAACAGGCTTGGAAATGAACATGACGCTTTGCTCGGGTACCATAGCAGAGATATCATATTTGGATAAAGAGAAGAGGGAATGGAGATATCCAGTGGATTTAGAAGCTAGAACTTGCAGTTGTAGGTGTTGGGTTTCGTAGTAATTTCAAAAAATTTCCTACGCACACGCAAGATCATGGTGATGCATAGCAACGAGAGGGGGAGTATGATCTACATACCTAGTAGATCGACAACGGAAGCGTTTGGTTGATGTAGTCGTACGTCTTCACGATCCGACCGATCAAGCACCGAAACTACGACACCTCCGAGTTCTAGCACACGCTCAGCTCGATGACGATCCCTGGACTCCGATCCAGCAAAGTGTCGCGGAAGAGTTCCGTCAGCACGACAGCGTGGTGACGATCTTGACGTACTACTACTGCAAGGCTTTGCCTAAGCACCGCTACAATATTATCGAGGACTATGGTGGCTGGGGCGCCGCACACGGCTAAGGAATAGATCACGTGGATCAACTTGTGTGTCTCTGGGGTGTCCCTGCCTCCGTATATAAAGGACTAAAGGAGGAGGAGGCCGGCCAAGGCTTGGTGCGGCCAGGATGTAGAGTCCTACTAGGACTCCAAGTCCTAGTAGGAGTCCACCAAGAGGGGAGGAAGGAAGAAGGAAGTGGAGGAGAAGGAAAGGTGGCCGGCCCCCCTTTCCCTAGTCAAATTCGGACCAGAGGGGAGGGGGGGCGCAGCAGCCCCTTGGCCCTTTCTCCTCTTCCCACTAAAGCCCATCAAGGCCCATTGCTTCTCCCGTAACTACCCGGTACTCCGAAAAATACCCGAATCACTCGGAACCTTTCCGATGTCCGAATATAGTCGTCCAATATATCGATCTTTACGTCTCGACCATTTCGAGACTCCTCATCATGTCCCCGATCTCATCCGGGACTCCGAACTCCTTCGGTACATCAAAACTCATAAACTCATAATATAACTGTCATCGAAACCTTAAGCGTGTGGACCCTACGGGTTCGAGAACAATGTAGACATGACCGAGACACGTCTTCGGTCAATAACCAATAGCGGGACCTGGATGCCCATATTGGCTCCTACATATTCTACGAAGATCTTTATCGGTCAGACCGCATAATAACATACGTTGTTCCCTTTGTCATCGGAATGTTACTTGCCCGAGATTCGATCGTCGGTATCCAATACCTAGTTCAATCTCGTTACCGGCAAGTCTCTTTACTCGTTCTGTAATACATCATCCCGCAACTAACTCATTAGCTGCAATGCTTGCAAGGCTTAAGTGATGTGCATTACCGAGAGGGCCCAGAGATACCTCTCCGACAATCGGAGTGACAAATCCTAATCTCGAAATACGCCAACCCAACATGTACCTTTGGAGACACCTGTAGAGCTCCTTTATAATCACCCAGTTACGTTGTGACGTTTGGTAGCACACAAAGTGTTCCTCCGGCAAACGGGAGTTGCATAATCTCATAGTCATAGGAACATGTATAAGTCATGAAGAAAGCAATAGCAACATACTAAACGATCAGGTGCTAAGCTAATGGAATGGGTCATGTCAATCAGATCATTCAACTAATGATGTGATCCCGTTAATCAAATAACAACTCTTTGTCCATGGTTAGGAAACATAACCATCTTTGATTAACGAGCTAGTCAAGTAGAGGCATACTAGTGACACTTTGTTTGTCTATGTATTCACACATGTATTATGTTTCCGGTTAATACAATTCTAACATGAATAATAAACATTTATCATGATATAAGGAAATAAATAATAACTTTATTATTGCCTCTAGGGCATATTTCCTTCAGTCTCCCACTTGCACTAGAGTCAATAATCTAGATCACATCCCCATGTGATTTCACATCTTTATGTGATTGGTTCACATCTCCATGTAACTAACACCCAAAGGGTTTACTAGATTCAATAATCTAGTTCACATCGCTATGTGATTAAGACTCAAAAAGTGATCATGTTTTGCTTGTGAGAGAAGTTTAGTCAACGGGTCTGCCACATTCAGATCCGCATGTATTTTGCAAAATTCTATGTCTACAATGCTCTGCACGGAGCTACTCTAGCTAATTGCTCCCACTTTCAATATGTATCTAGACCGAGACTTAGAGTCTTCTAGATCAGTGTCAAAAACTTGCATCGACGTAACCCTTTACGACGAACCTTTTTGTCACGTCCATAATCGAGAAACATATCCTTATTTCACTAAGGATAATTCTGACCGCTGTCAAGTGATCTACTCCTAGATCACTATTGTACTCCCTTGCCAAATCAGTGCAGGGTATACAATAGATCTGGTACACAGCATGACATACTTTATAGAACCTATGGCCAAGGCATAGGGAATGACTTTCATTCTCTTTCTATCTTCTGCCGTGGTCGGGCTTTGAGTCTTACTCAACTTCACACCTTGCAATACAGGCAAGAACTCTTTCTTTGACTGCTCCATTTTGAATTACTTCAAAATCTTGTCAAGGTATGTACTCATTGGAAAAACTTATCAAGCGTCTTGATCTATCTCTATAGATCTTGAAGCTCAATATGTAAGCAGCTTCACCGAAGTCTTTCTTTGAAAAACTCCTTTTAAACACTCCTTTATGCTTTACAGAATAATTCTACATTATTTCCGATCAACAATATGTCATTCACATATACTTATCAGAAATGCCGTAGTGCTCCCACTCACTTTTTTGCAAATACAGGCTTCACCGCAAGTCTGTATAAAACTATATGCTTTGATCAACTCATCAAAGCGTATATTCCAACTCCGAGATGCTTGCACCAGTTCATAGATGGATCGCTGGAGCTTGCACATTTTGTTAGTACCTTTCGGATTGACAAAACCTTCTAGTTGCATCGTATACAACTCTTCTTCAATAAATCCATAAAGGAATTCAGTTTTGTTTATCCATTTGCCAGATTTCATAAAATGCGGCAATTGCTCACATGATTCGGACAGACTTAAGCATAGATACGAGTGAGAATCTCTCATCGTAGTCAACACCTCGAACTTGTCGAAAAACCTTTTGCGACAATTCTAGCTTTGTAGATAATAACACTACTATCAGCATCCGTCTTCCTCTTGAAGATCCATTTATTTTTATGGCTTGCCGATCATCGGGAAAATCCATCAAAGTCCATACTTTGTTTTCATACATGGATCATATCTCAGATTTCATGGCCTCAAACCATTTCGCGAAATCTGGGCTCATCATCGCTTCCTCATAGTTTGCAAGTTCGTCATGGTCTAGTAACATGACTTCCAGAACAGGATTACCGTACCACTCTCGTGCGGATCTTACTCTGGTTTACCTACGAGATTCGGTAGTAACTTGATCTGAAGTTACATGATCATCATCATTATCTTCCTCACTAATTGGTGTAGTAGCCACAAGAACAGATTTCTGTGATGAACTACTTTCCAATAAGGGAGAAGGTACAATTACCTTATCAAGTTTTCTACTTTCCTCCCACTCACTTCTTTCGAGAGAAACTCCTTCTCTAGAAAGTTTCCGAATTTAGCAACAAAAGTCTTGCCTTTGGATCTGTGATAGAAGGTGTATCCAATAGTTTCCTTTGGATATCCTATGAAGACACATTTCTCCGATTTGGGTTTGAGCTTATCAGGTTGAAACTTTTTCACATAAGCATTGCAACCTCAAACTTTAAGAAACAACAGCTTAGGTTTCTTGCCAAACCATAGTTCATACGGTGTCTTCTCAACGGATTTATATGGTGCCCTATTTAACGTGAATGTAGCTGTCTCTAATGCATAACCCCAAAATGATAGTGGTAGATCGGTAAGAGACATCATAGATCGCACCATATCTAATAAAGTACGGTTATGACGTTCGGACACACCATTACATTGTGGTGTTCCAGGTGGCGTGAGTAGTGAAACTATTTCACATTGTTTTTAACTAAAAGCCAAACTCGTAACTCAAATACTCTTCTCTACGATCAGATCGTAGAAACTTTATTTTCTTGTTACGATGATTTTTCACTTCACTCTGAAATTCTTTGAACTTTTCAAATGTTTCAGACTTATGTTTCATCAAGTAGATATACTCATATCTGCTCAAATCATCTGTGAAGATCAGAAAATAATGATACCTATCGTGAGCCTCAATATTCATCGGACCACATACATCAGTATGTATGATTTCCAACAAATCAGTTGCTCGCTCCATTGTTCCGAAGAATGGAGTCTTAGTCATCTTGCCCATGAGGCATGGTTCGCAAGCATCATCTGATTCATAATCAAGTGATTCCAAAAGCCCATCAGCTTGGAGTTTCTTCATGCGCTTTATACCAATATGACCTAAACGGCAGTGCCACAAATAAGTTGCACTATCATTATTAACTTTGCATCTTTTGGTTTCAATATTATGATTATGTGTATCACTACGATCGAGATCCAACGAACTATTTTCATTGGGTGTGTAACCATATAAGGTTTTATTCATGTAAACAGAACAACAATTTATTCTCTTACTTGAATGAATAACCGTATTACAATAAACATGATCAAATCATATTCATGCTGAACGCAAACACCAAATAACACTTATTTAGGTTCAACACTAATCCCGAAATTATAGGGAGTGTGCGATGATGATCATATCAATCTTGGAACCACTTCCAACACACATCGTCACTTCACCCTTAACTAGTCTCTGTTTATTCTGCAACTCCCATTTCGAGTTACTAATCTTAGCAACTGAACTAGTATCAAATACTGAGGGGTTGCTATAAACACTAGTAAAGTACACATCAATAAGATGTATATCAAATATACTTATGTTCACTTTGCCATCCTTCTTATCCGCCAATCGCTTGGGGTAGTTCTGCTTCTAGTGACCAGTCCCTTTGCAGTAGAAGCACTTAGTCTCAGGCTTAGGACCAGACTTGGGCTTCTTCACTTGAGCAGCAACTTGTTTGTCGTTCTTCTTGAAGTTCCCCTTCTTCCCTTTGCCCTTTTCTTGAAACTAGTGGTCTTGTTAACCATCAACACTTGATGCTTTTCTTGATTTCTACCTTCGTCGATTTCAGCATCACAAAGAGCTTGGGAATTATTTTTGTCATCCCTTGCATATTATAGTTCATCACGAAGTTCTACTAACTTGATGATGGTGACTAGAGAATTCTGTCAATCACTATCTTATCTGGAAGATTAACTCCCACTTGATTCAAGCGATTCTAGTACTCAGACAATCTGGGAACATGCTCACTAGTTGAGCGATTCTCCTCCATCTTTTAGCTATAGAACTTGTTGGAGACTTCATATCTCTCAACTCAGGTATTTGCTTGAAATATTAACTTCAACTCCTGGAACATCTCATATGCTCCATGACGTTCAAAACGTCTTTGAAGTCCCGATTCTAAGCCATTAAGCATGGTGCACTAAACTATCAAGTAGTCATCATATTGAGCTAGCCAAACGTTCATAACGTCTGCATCTGCTCCTGCAATAGGTCTGTCACCTAGCGGTGCATCAAGGACATAATTCTTCTGTGCAGCAATGAGGATAAACCTTAGATTACGGATCCAATCCGCATCATTGCTACTAACATCTTTCAACACAATTTTCTCTAGGAACATATCAAAATAAACACAGGGAAGCAACAATGCGAGCTATTGATCTACAACATAATTTGCAAAATACTACCAGGACTAAGTTCATGATAAATTTAAGTTCAATTTAATCATATTACTTAAGAACTCCCACTTAGATAGACATCCCTCTAATCCTCTAAGTGATCACGTGATCCAAATCAACTAAACCATGTCCGATCATCACGTGAGATGGAGTAGTTTCATTGGTGAACATCACTATGTTGATCATATCTACTATATAATTCACGCTAGACCTTTCGGTCTCCGTGTTCCGAGGCCATATCTGTATATGCTTGGCTCATCAAGTATAACCTGAGTATTCCGCGTGTGCAACTGTTTTGCACCCGTTGTATTTGAACGTAGAACCTATCACACCCGATCATCACGTGGTGTCTCAGCACGAAGAACTTTCGCAACGGTGCATACTCAAGGAGAACACTACTATTGGGGAACGTTGCAGAAAATTAAAATTTTTCCTACGGTTTCACCAAGATCCATCTATGAGTTCATCTAAGCAACGAGTAAAGGGAGAGAGTTTGCATCTACATACCACTTGTAGATCACGAGCGGAAGCTTGTCAAGGGGATGGTGATGATGGAGTCGTACTCGAACGTGATTCGGATCACCGATGTCCAAGTGCTGAACGGACAGCACCTCCGCGTTCAACACACGTACGGGACGGGAGACATCTCCTCCGTCTTGATCCAGCAAGGAGGAAGGAGAGGTTGAGGAAGGCAGCTCCAATGGCAGCACGACGGCGTGGTGTAGTTGGTGCAGCAGTACTCCGACAGAGCTTCGCCAAGCACGTACGGAGGAGGAGAGGTGTTGGGGAGGGGAGGGGCTGCGCCTTGAGTTGTGGTGTGTTGCAGCCCTCCCCTCACCCCTCTATATATAGGGGAAGGGGCAAGGGGGGCCGGCCCTCTAGGGAAAACCCTAGGGGGGGGGCGGCGGCCAAGGGGTGGGGGGCTTGCCCCCCAAGCAAGGGGGGTGCGCCCCCTTTAGGGTTTCCCCCCCAACCTTAGGCGCATGGGCCCAAGGGGGGGGCACCAAGCCCACTAGGGGCTGGCTGCTATCCCTACGCAGCCCAAGTGGCCCCCCGGGACGGGTGGTCCCTCCCGGTGGACCCCCGAAACCTTTCCGGTGGTCCCGGTACAATACCGGTATGACCCCGAAACTTTCCGGTGCCCGTTTAACAACTTTCCATATATAAAACTTTACCTCCGGACCATTCCGGAACTCCTCATGACGTCCGGGATCTCATCCGGGACTCCGAACAACATTCGGTAATCACATACTTGTCTTCCTGATAACCCTAGCGTCACCGAACCTTAAGTGTGTAGACCCTACGGGTTCGGGAGACATGCAGACATGACCGAGACTCTCCGGTCAATAACCAACAGCGGGATCTGGATACCCATGTTGGCTCCCACATGCTCCTCGATGAAGTCATCGGATGAACTACGATGTCGAGGATTCGATCAAACCCCGTATACAATTCCCTTTGTCAATCGGTACGTTACTTGCCCGAGACTCGATCGTCGGTATCCCAATACCTTGTTCAGTCTCGTTACCGGCAAGTCACTTTACTCGTATCGTAATGCATGATCCCGTGGCCAACACCTTGGTCACCTTGAGCTCATTATGATGATGCATTACCGAGTGGGCCCAGAGATACCTCTCCGTCATACGGAGTGACAAATCCCAGTCTCGATCCGTGTCAACCCAATAGACACTTTCGAAGATACCTGTAGTGCACCTTTATAGTCACCCAGTTACGTTGTGACGTTTGATACACCCAAAGCATTCCTACGGTATCCAGGAGTTACACGATCTCATGGTCGAAGGAAGAGATACTTGACATTGGAAAAGCTCTAGCAAACGAACTAACCGACCTTTGTGCTATGCTTAGGATTGGGTCTCGTCCATCACATCATTCTCCTAATGTTGTGATCCCGTTATCAACGACATCCAATGTCCATAGCCAGGAAACCATGACTATCTGTTGATCACAACGAGCTAGTCAACTAGAGGCTTACTAGGGACATATTGTGGTCTATGTATTCACACGTGTATTACGATTTCCGGATAATACAATTATAGCATGAATAAAAGACTATTATCATGAACAAAGAAATATAATAATAACACTTTTATTATTGCCTCTAGGGCATATTTCCAACAGTCTCCCACTTGCACTAGAGTCGCTAATCTAGTTACATTGTGATGAATCGAACACCCATAGAGTTCTGGTGTTGATCATGTTTTGCTCGCGAGAGAGGTTTAGTCAACGGATCTGCGACATTCAGATCCGTATGTACTTTGCAAATTTCTATGTCTCCATCTTGAACATTTTCACGGATGGAGTTGAAACGACGCTTGATGTGCCTGGTCTTCTTGTGAAACCTGGGCTCCTTGGCAAGGGCAATAGCTCCAGTGTTGTCACAGAAGAGTTTGATTGGCCCCGACGCATTGGGTATGACTCCTAGGTCGGTGATGAACTCCTTCACCCAAATAGCTTCATGCGCTGCCTCCGAGGCTGCCATGTACTCCGCTTCACATGTAGATCCCGCCACGACGCTCTGCTTGCAGCTGCACCAGCTTACTGCTCCACCATTCAACATATACACGTATCCGGTTTGTGACTTAGAGTCATCCAGATCTGTGTCGAAGCTAGCGTCGACGTAACCCTTTACGACGAGCTCTTCGTCACCTCCATAAACGAGAAACATGTCCTTTGTCCTTTTCAGGTACTTCAGGATATTCTTGACTGCTGTCCAGTGTTCCTTGCCGGGATTACTCTGGTATCTTGCTACCAAACTTACGGCAAGGTTTACATCAGGTCTGGTACACAACATGGCATATATAATAGATCCTATGGCTGAAGCATAGGGGATGACACTCATCTCTTCTTTATCTTTTGCCGTGGTCGGTGACTGAGCTGAGCTCAATCTCACACCTTGTAACATAGGCAAGAACCCTTTCTTGGACTCATCCATTTTGAACTTTTTCAAAATCTTATCAAGGTATGTGCTTTGTGAAAGACCTATGAGGCGTCTCGATCTATCTCTATAGATCTTGATGCCTAATATATAAGCAGCTTCTCCAAGGTCCTTCATTGAAAAACATTTGTTCAAGTAGGCCTTAATGTTGTCCAGAAATTCTATATTATTTCCCATCAAGAGTATGTCATCCACATATAATATGAGAAATGCTACAGAGCTCCCACTCACTTTCTTGTAAACGTAGGCTTCTCCATAAGTCTGCATAAACCCAAACGCTTTGATCATCTCATCAAAGCGAATATTCCAACTCCGAGATGCTTGCACCAGCCCATAAATGGATCACTGGAGCTTGCATACTTTGTTAGCGTTCTTAGGATCGACAAAACCTTCCGGCTGCATCATATATAGCTCTTCCTTAAGATGCCCGTTAAGGAATGCCGTTTTGACGTCCATCTGCCATATCTCATAATCATAGTATGCGGCAATTGCTAACATGATTCGGACGGACTTAAGCTTCGCTACGGGAGAGAATGTCTCGTCGTAGTCAATCCCTTGAACTTGTCGATAACCCTTAGCGACAAGTCGAGCTTTATAGATGGTGACATTACCATCCGCGTCCGTCTTCTTCTTAAAGATCCATTTGTTTTCTATCGCTCGCCGATCATCGGGCAAGTCAGTCAAAGTCCATACTTTGTTTTCATACATGGATTCTATCTCGGATTTCATGGCTTCTAGCCATTTGTTGGAATCTGGGCCCGCCATCGCTTCTTCATAGTTCGAAGGTTCACCGTTGTCTAACAACATGATTTCCAGGACAGGGTTGCCGTACCACTCTGGTGCGGAACGTGTCCTTGTGGACCTACGAAGTTCAGTAGCAACTTGATCCAAAGTACCTTGATCATCATCATTGGTTTCCTATTCAGTTGGTGTGGGCATCACAGGAACATTTTCCTGAGCTGCACCACTTTCCCGTTCGAGAGGTAGTACTTCATCGAGTTCTACTTTCCTCCCACTTACTTCTTTCGAGAGAAATTCTTTTTCCAGAAAGCATCCGTTCTTGGCAACAAAGATCTTGCCTCGGATCTTAAGTAGAAGGTATACCCTACAGTTTCCTTAGGGTATCCTATGAAGACGCATTTTTCCGACTTGGGTTCGAGCTTTTCAGGTTGAAGTTTCTTGACATAAGCATCGCATCCCCAAACTTTTAGAAACGACAGCTTAGGTTTCTTCCCAAACCATAATTCATACGGTGTCGTCTCAACGGATTTAGACGGTGCCCTATTTAAAGTGAATGTAGCTATCTCTAGAGTGTATCCCCAAAATGATAGCGGTAAATCGGTAAGAGACATCATAGACCGCACCATATCCAATAGAGTGCGATTACGACGTTCGGACACACCGTTTCGCTGAGGTGTTCCAGGCGGCGTGAGTTGTGAAACGATTCCACATTTCCTTAAGTGTGTGCCAAATTCGTGACTTAAATATTCTCCTCCACGATCTGATCGTAGGAACTTTATCTTTCGGTCACGTTGATTCTCCACCTCATTCTGAAATTCTTTGAACTTTTCAAAGGTCTCAGACTTGTGTTTCATTAAGTAGACATACCCATATCTACTTAAGTCATCAGTGAGAGTGAGAACATAACGATATCCTCTGCGAGCCTCAACGCTCATTAGACCGCACACATCGGCATGTATGATTTCCAACAAGTTGGTTGCTCGCTCCATTGTTCCGGAGAACGGAGTCTTGGTCATTTTTCCCATGAGGCATGGTTCGCATGTGTCAAATGATTCATAATCAAGAGACTCTAAAAGTCCATCAGCATGGAGCTTCTTCATGCGCTTCACACCAATGTGACCAAGGCGGCAGTGCCACAAGTATGTGGGACTATCGTTATCAACTTTACATCTTTTGGCATCTACACTATGAACATGTGTAATATTGCGCTCGAGATTCATTAAGAATAAACCATTGACCATCGGAGCATGACCATAAAACATATCTCTCATATAAATCGAACAACCATTATTCTCAGACTTAAATGAGTAGCCATCTCGTATTAAATGAGATCCAGATACAATGTTCATGCTCAAACTTGGCACTAAATAACAATTATTAAGGTTCAAAACTAATCCCGTAGGTAAATGTAGAGGCAGCGTGCCGACGGCGATCACATCGACTCTGGAACCATTCCCGACGCGCATCGTCACCTCGTCCTTCGCCAGTCTCCGTTTATTCCGTAGCTCCTGCTGTGAGTTACAAATATGAGCAACGGCACCGGTATCAAATACCCAGGAGTTACTACGAGTACTGGTAAGGTACACATCAATTACATGTATATCAAATATACCTTTGGTGTTGCTGGCCTTCTTATCCGCTAAGTATTTGGGGCAGTTCCGCTTCCAGTGACCCTTCCCCTTGCAATAAAAGCACTCAGTCTCAGGCTTGGGTCCATTCTTTGACTTCTTCCCGGCAACTGGCTTACCGGGCGTGGCAACCTCTTTGCCGTCCTTCTTGAAGTTCTTTTTACCCTTGCCCTTCTTGAACTTAGTGGTCTTATTGACCATCAACACTTGATGTTCTTTCTTGATTTCAACCTCTGCTGACTTCAGCATAGAAAATACTTCAGGAATGGTCTTTACCATCCCCTGCATATTGTAGTTCATCACAAAGCTCTTGTAGCTTGGTGGGAGCGACTACAGGATTCTGTCAATGACTGCCTCATCAGGGAGGTTATATTCAGCTAGGTCATACGGTTGTGCAACCCAGACATCTTGAGTATGTGCTCACTGACAGAACTATTTTCCTCCATCTTACAACTATAGAACTTATCGGAGATGTCATATCTCTCGACCCGGGCGTGAGCTTGAAAAACTAGTTTCAGCTCTTCGAACATCTCATATGCTCCGTGATGCTCAAAACGCTTTTGGAGCCCCGGTTCTAAGCTGTAAAGCATGCCGCAGTGAACGAGGGAGTAATCATCAGCACGAGACTGCCAAGCATTCATAATATCTTGGTTCTCTGGGACGGGAGCGTCACCTAGCGGTCCTTCTAGGACATATTGTTTCCTGGCAGCTATGAGGATGATCCTCAGGTTCCGGACCCAGTCCGTATAGTTGCTGCCATCATCTTTCAGCTTGGTTTTCTCTAGGAACGCGTTGAAGTTCATGTTGACATGAGCGTTGGCCATTTGATCTACAAGACATATTTGCAAAGATTTTAGACTAAGTTCATGATAATTAAGTTCTAATCAAATTATGAACTCCCACTTAGATTAGACATCCCTCTAGTCATCTAAGTGTTACACGATCCGAGTCGACTAGCCCGTGTCCGATCATCACGTGAGACGGACTAGTCATCGTCGGTGAACATCTTCATGTTGATCGTATCTTCCATACGACTCGTGTTCGACCTTTCGGCCTCCGTGTTCCGAGGCCATGTCTGCACATGCTAGGCTCGTCAAGTTAACCCTAAGTGTTTTCGCTGTGTAAAACTGTCTTACACCCGTTGTATGTGAACGTAAGAATCCATCACACCCGATCATCACGTGGTGCTTAGAAGCAACGAACTGTAGCAATGGTGCACAGTTAGGGGAGAACACTTCTTGAAATTTTGTAAGGGATCATCTTATTTACTACCGTCGTCCTAAGTAAACAAGATGCATAAAACATAATAAACATCACATGCAATTATATAAAGTAGTGACATGATATGGCCAATATCATATAGCTCCTTTGATCTCCATCTTCGGGGCTCCATGATCATCTTGTCACTGGCATGACACCATGATCTCCATCATCATGATCTCCATCATCGTGTCTTCATGAAGTTTTCACGCCAACGACTACTTCTACTTCTATGACTAACGCGTTTAGCAATAAAGTAAAGTAAGTTACATGGCGTTCTTCAATGACACGCAGGTCATACAAAAATAAAGACAACTCCTATGGCTCCTGCCGGTTGTCATACTCATCGACATGCAAGTCGTGAATCCTATTCCAAGAACATGATCTCATACATCACAATTCATCATTCATCACAACTTCTGGCCATATCACATCACATGATCAATCGCTGCAAAAACAAGTTAGACGTCCTCTAATTGTTGTTGCATCTTTTACGTGGCTGCAATTGGGTTCTAGCAAGAACGTTTTCTTACCTACGAATAACCACAACGTGATTTTGTCAACTTCTATTTACCCTTCATAAGGGCCCTTTTCATCGAATCCGCTCCAACTAAAGTGGGAGAGACAGACACCCGCCAGCCACCTTATGCAACTAGTGCATGTTAATCGGTGGAACCGGTCTCACGTAAGCGTACGTGTAAGGTTGGTCCAGGCCGCTTCATCCCACAATACCGCTGAAGCAAGAAAAGACTAGTAGAGGCAAGCAAGTTGACAAGATCCACGCCCACAACAAAATTGTGTTCTACTCGTGCAAAGAGAACTACGCATAGACCTAGCTCTGATACCACTGTTGGGGAACGTTGCAGAAAATTAAAATTTTTCCTACGGTTTCACCAAGATCCATCTATGAGTTCATCTAAGCAACGAGTCAAGGGAGAGAGTTTGCATCTACATACCACTTGTAGATCACGAGCAGAAGCTTGTCAAGGGGATGGTGATGATGGAGTCGTACTCGAACGTGATTCGGATCACCGATGTCCAAGTGCTGAACGGACAGCACCTCCGCGTTCAACACACGTACGGGACGGGAGACATCTCCTCCGTCTTGATCCAGCAAGGAGGAAGGAGAGGTTGAGGAAGGCAGCTCCAACGGCAGCACGACGGCGTGGTGTAGTTGGTGCAGCAGTACTCCGACAGAGCTTCGCCAAGCACGTACGGAGGAGGAGAGGTGTTGGGGAGGGGAGGGGCTGCGCCTTGAGTTGTGGTGTGTTGCAGCCCTCCCCTCACCCCTCTATATATAGGGGAAGGGGCAAGGGGGGCCGGCCCTCTAGGGAAAACCCTAGGGGGGGGCGGCGACCAAGGGGTGGGGGGCTTGCCCCCCAAGCAAGGGGGGTGCGCCCCCTTTAGGGTTTCCCCCCCAACCCTAGGCGCATGGGCCCAAGGGAGGGGGCGCCAAGCCCACTAGGGGCTGGCTGCTATCCCTACGCAGCCCAAGTGCCCCCCTGGGAGGGGTGGTCCCTCCCGGTGGACCCCTGGAACCTTTCCGATGGTCCCGGTACAATACCGGTATGACCCCGAAACTTTCCGGTGCCCGTTTAACAACTTTCCATATATAAAACTTTACCTCCGAACCATTCCGGAACTCCTCGTGACGTCCGGGATCTTATCCGGGACTCCGAACAACATTCGGTAATCACATACTTGTCTTCCTGATAACCCTAGTGTCACCGAACCTTAAGTGTGTAGACCCTACGGGTTCGGGAGACATGCAGACATGACCGAGACTCTCCGGTCAATAACCAACAACGGGATCTGGATACCCATGTTGGCTCCCACATGCTCCTCGATGAAGTCATCGGATGAACCATGATGTCGAGGATTCGATCAAACCCCGTATACAATTCCCTTTGTCAATCGGTACGTTACTTGCCCGAGACTCGATCGTCGGTATCCCAATACCTTGTTCAGTCTCGTTACCGGCAAGTCACTTTACTCGTACCGTAATGCATGATCCCGTGGCCAACACCTTGGTCACCTTGAGCTCATTATGATGATGCATTACCGAGTGGGCCCAGAGATACCTCTCCGTCATATGGAGTGACAAATCCCAGTCTCGATCCGTGTCAACCCAATAGACACTTTCGGAGATACCTGTAGTGCACCTTTATAGTCACCCAGTTATGTTGTGACGTTTGATACACCCAAAGCATTCCTACGGTATCCAGGAGTTACACGATCTCATGGTCGAAGGAAGAGATACTTGACATTGGAAAAGCTCTAGCAAACGAACTAACCGACCTTTGTGCTATGCTTAGGATTGGGTCTCGTCCATCACATCATTCTCCTAATGTTGTGATCCTGTTATCAACGACATCCAATGTCCATAGCCAGGAAACCATGACTATCTATTGATCACAACGAGCTAGTCAACTAGAGGCTTACTAGGGACATATTGTGGTCTATGTATTCACACGTGTATTACGATTTCCGGATAATACAGTTATAGCATGAATAAAATACTATTATCATGAACAAAGAAATATAATAATAACACTTTTATTATTGCCTCTAGGGCATATTTCCAACAACTACTTGATAATTTAGTGAGAGATCATCTTATAATGCTACCGTCAATCAAAGCAAGATAAGATGCATAAAAGATAAACATCACATGCAATCAATATAAGTGATATGATATGGCCATCATCATCTTGTGCTTGTGATCTCCATCTCTGAAGCACCGTCGTGATCACCATCGTCACCGGCGCGACACCTTGATCTCCATCATAGCATCGTTGTCATCTCGCCGAGCTTGTGCTTCCACGACTATCGCTACCGTTTAGTGATAAAGTAAAGCATTACAGCGCGATTGCATTGCATACAATAAAGCGACAACCATATGGCTCCTGCCAGTTGCCGATAACTCGGTTACAAAACATGATCATCTCATACAATAAAATTTAGCATCATGTCTTGACCATATCACATCACAACATGCCCTGCAAAAACAAGTTAGACGTCCTCTACTTTGTTGTTGCAAGTTTTACGTGGCTGCTACGGGCTTAAGCAAGAACCAATCTTACCTACGCATCAAAACCAC
Organism: Triticum dicoccoides; assembly: GCF_002162155.2. Lineage (NCBI taxonomy): Eukaryota > Viridiplantae > Streptophyta > Magnoliopsida > Poales > Poaceae > Triticum > Triticum dicoccoides. The sequence goes on along the minus strand of NC_041386.1, from coordinate 29,191,046 downwards.
AACGATAGTTTGTCAAGTTGGTGCTGTTTTAACCTTCGCAAGGACCGGGCGTAGCCACACTCGGTTCAACTAAAGTTGGAGAAACTATCACCCGCAAGCCACCTCTGTGCAAAGCACGTCGGGAGAACCGGTCTCGCGTAAGCGTACGCGTAATGTTGGTCCGGGCCGCTTCGTCCAACAATACCGCCGAACCAAAGTATTGTTGGGGAACGTAGCAGAAATTCAAAATTTTCCTACGTGTCACCAAGATCTATCTATGGAGAGACCAGCAACGAGTAGAAAGAGAGTGCATCTACATACCCTTGTAGATCGCTAAGCGGAAGCGTTCAAGTGAATGGGGTTGATGGAGTCGTACTCGTCGTGATTCAAATCACCGATGATCAAGTGCCGAACGCACGACACCTCCGCGTTCAACACACATACAGCCCGGTGACGTCTCCCAAGCCTTGATCCAGCAAGGAGAGAGGGAGAGGTTGAGGAAGACTCCATCCAGCAGCAGCACAACGGCGTGGTGGTGGTGGAGGAGCGTGGCAATCCTGCAGGGCTTCGCCAAGCACCGCGGGAGAGGAGGAGTACTTGTGAGAGGGGGAGGGCTGCACAAGAACTTCGTCTATAGCTCCCATGCGCCTCCCCACTATATATAGGGGTGGAGGGGCTGGTTTCTTGCCCTCCAAGTCCATTGGGGCGTTGGCCAAGGTGGGAGGAAAGAAATCTCATTATTTCCTTCCCCACCGATTGTTATCCCCCCTTTTTAGGGATCTTGATCTTATCCCTTCGGGATATGATCTTATTCCTTCTAAGGGGGGATCTTGGTGCGCCTTGACCAGGGGTGTGGGGCCTGTCCCCCACTACCCACGTCCATGTGGGTCCCCCATGCAGGTGGGCCCCACTCCGGAACCTTCTAGAACCTTCCCGGTACAATACTGAAAAATCCCGAACATTTTCCGGTGGCCAAAATAGGACTTCCCATATATAAATCTTTACCTCCGGACCATTCCGGAACTCCTCGTGACGTCCGGGATCTCATCTGGGACTCCGAACAACATTCGGTAACCACATACAAACTTCCTTTATAACCCTAGCGTCATCGAACCTTAAGTGTGTAGACCCTACGGGTTCGGGAGACATGTAGACATGACCGAGATGTTCTCCGGTCAATAACCAACAGCGGGATCTGGATACCCATGATGGCTCCCACATGTTCCACGATGATCTCATCGGATGAACCACGATGTCAAGGACTTAATCAATCTCGTATTCAATTCCCTTTGTCTATCGGTATGTTACTTGCCCGAGATTCGATCGTCGGTATCCAATACCTTGTTCAATCTCGTTACCGGCAAGTCACTTTACTCGTTGCGTAACACATCATCCCGTGATCAACTCCTTGGTCACATTGCGCATATGATGATGTCCTACCGAGTGGGCCCAGAGATACCTCTCCGTTTACACGGAGTGACAAATCCCAGTCTCGATCCGCATAAAACAATAGATACTTTCGGAGATACCTGTAGTGCACCTTTATAGTCACCCAGTTACGTTGTGACGTTTGATACACCCAAAGCACTCCTACGGTATCCAGGAGTTACACGCTCTCATGGTCGAAGGAAGAGATACTTGACATTGGCAAAGCTCTAGCAAATGAACTACACGATCTTTTGTGCTAGTCTTAGGATTGGGTCTTGTCCATCGCATCATTCTCCTAATGATGTGATCCCGTTATCAACGACATCCAATGTCCATAGCCAGGAAACCATGACTATCTGTTGATCACAACGAGCTAGTCAACTAGAGGCTCACTAGGGACATATTGTGGTCTATGTATTCAAACGTGTATTACGATTTCTGGATAATACAGTTATAGCATGAATAAAAGACAATTATCATGAACAAGGAAATATAATTATAATACTTTTATTATTGCCTCTAGGGCATATTTCCAACAGTCTCCCACTTGCACTAGAGTCAATAATCTAGTTCACATCGCCATGTGATTAACACTCATAGGTCACATCGCCATGTGACTAATACCCAAGAGTTTACTAGAGTCAGTAGTCTAGTTCACATCACTATGTGATTAACACTCAATGAGTTTTATGTTTGATCATGTTGCTTGTGAGAGAGGTTTTAGTCAACGGGTCTGAACCTTTCAGATCCGTGTGTGCTTTACAAATCTCTATGTCATCTCCTAGATGCAGCTACCACGCTCTATTTGGAGCTATTCCAAACAACTATTCTACTTGGAGCTATTCTAAATTATTGCTCCATTATATGTATCCGGTCTCTCTACTCAGAGCTATCCAGATAGGTGTCAAGCTTGCATCGTCGTAACCTTTACGACGAACTCTTTTACCACCTCCATAATCGAGAAAATTCCTTAGTCCACTAGTTACTAAGGATAACTTTGACCGCTGTCCTGTGAGCCATTCTTGGATCACTCTTGTACCCCTTGACTGACTCATGGCAAGGCACACTTCAGGTGCGGTACACAGCATAGCATACTGAAGAGCCTACGTCTTAAGCATAGGGGACGACCTTCGTCCTTTCTCTCTATTCTGCTGTGGTCGAGCTTTAAGTCTTAACTTCGTACCTTACAACTCAGGCAAGAACTCCTTCTTTGACTGGTCCATCTTGAACACCTTCAAGATCATGTCAAGGTATGTGCTCATTTGAAAGTATTATTAAGCATTTTGATCTATCCTTATAGATCTTGATGCTCAATGTTCAAGTAGCTTAATCCAGGCTTTCCATTGAAAAACACTTTCAAAATAACCCTATATGCTTTCCAAAAATTCTACGTCATTTCTGATCAACAATATGTCAACAACATATACTCATCAGAAATTCTATAGTGCTCCCACTCACTTCTTTGGAAATACAAGTTTCTCATAAACTTTGTACAAACCCAAATTTTTTGATCATCATCAAAGCATACATTCCAACTCCGAGATGCTCACTCCAGTCCTTAGAAGGATTGCTGGAGCTTTGCATACTTATTAGCATCTTTCGGGATTGACAAAACCTTCCGGTTGTATCACATACAACCTTTCCTCATTAAAATCGTCGAGGAAACAATGTTTTGACATCCTATCTGCAAGATTTCATAAATAATGCAGTAATCGCTAATATAATTCCAACAGACTCTTAGCATCGCTACGAGTGAGAAAATCTCATCGTAGTCAACTCCTTGAACTTGTCGGAAAACATCTTAACGACAAGTCGAGCTTTCTTAATGGTGACATTTACCACCATTGTCCGTCTTCCTTTTGAAATCCATCTGTACTCATTAGCCTTACGACCATCGAGCCGTTCTGCCAAAGTCTACACTTTGTTTTCATACATGGATCCTCTCTCGGATTTTATGGCCTCAAGCCATTTATCGGAATCCGGGCCCACCATCGCTTCTCCATAGCTCGTAGGTTCATTGTTGTCTAGCAACATGACCTTCAAGACAGGATTACGTACCACTCTGAAGTAGTACGCATCCTTGTCATCCTACGAGGTTTGGGAGTGACTTGATCCGAAGTTTCATGATCAATATCATAAGTTCCACTTCAATTGGTGTAGGTGCCACAGGAACAACTCCCTATGCCCTGTCACACACTAGTTGAAGAGACGGTTCAATAACCTCATCAAGTCTCCACCATCCTCCCACTCAATTCTTTCAAGAGAAACTTTTCCTCGAGAAAGGACCCGATTCTAGAAACAATCCATATTGCTTTCGGATCTGAATTAGGAGGTATACCCAACTATTTTGGGTTTCCTATGAAGATGCATTTTATCCGCTTTGGGTTCGAGCTTATCAACCTGAAACTTTTTCATATAAGCGTCGCAGCCCCAAACTTTTAAGAAACGACAACTTAGGTTTCTCTAAACCATAATTCATTCGGTGTCATCTCATCGGAATTACGTGGTGCCCTATTTAAAGTGAATGTGGTTGTCTCTAATGCCTAACCCATGAACGATAGTGGTAATTCGATATGAGACATCATGGTACGCACTATATCCAATAGGGTGCAACTATGATGTTCGGACACACCATCACATTATGGTGTTCCAGGCGGTATTAATTGCGAAACAATTTCCACAATGTCTTAATTGTGTGCCAAAACTCGTAACTCAGATATTCATCTCTATGATCATATCATAGACATTTTATCCTCTTGTCACAATGATCTGCTACTTCACTCTAAAATTACTTGAACCATTCAATAATTCAGACTTGTGTTTCATCAAGTAAATATACTCAACATTTACTCGAATCATCTGTGAAGTAAGAACATAATGATATTCACTGCATGCCTCAGCACTCATTCGACTGCACACATCAAAATGTGTTACTTCCAACAAGTTGCTATCTTGTTCCATCTTACTGAAAATGAGGCTTTTCAGTCATCTTGCCCATGTGGTATGATTTGCATATCTCAAGTGATCCAAAATCAAGTGAGTCCGAACGATCCATTTGCATGGAGTTTCTTCATGCATATACACCAATAGACATGGTTCGCATGTCTCAAACTTTTCAAAAATGAGTGAGTCCAAAGATCCATCAACATGGAGCTTCTTCATGCGTTTTATACCATTATGACTTACATGGCAGTGCCACAAGTAAGTGGTACTATCATTACTATCTTATATCTTTTGGCACGAAAATGTGTATCACTACGACCGAGATTCAATAAACCATTCCTTTAGGTGCAAGACCATTGAAGGTATTATTCAAAAATAGAGTAACCATTATTCTCCTTAAATGAATAACCGTATTGCGATAGACATAATCCAATCATGTCTATGCTCAACGCAAACACCAATCTCGGTGGTAGAGGGAGCGTGCGATGCTTGATCATATCAACCTTGGAAACACTTCCAACATATATCGTCAGCTCACCTTTAGCTAGTCTCCGTTTATTCCGTAGCTTTTATTTCGAGTTACTAACACTTAGCAACCGAACCGGTATCCAATACCCTGGTGCTACTAGGAGTACTAGTAAAGTACACATTAACATAATGTATATCCAATATACTTCTATCGACCTTGCCAGCCTTCTCATCTACCAAGTATCTAGGGTAATGCTGCTCCAGTGGTTGTTCCCCTTATTACAGAAGCACTTAGTCTCGGGTTTGGGTTCAACCTTGGGTTTCTTCACTAGAGCAGCAACTGAATTGCCGTTTCATGAAGTATCCCTTTGTTCCCTTGCCCTTCTTAAAACTAGTGGTTTCACCAACCATCAACAATTGATGCTCCTTCTTGATTTCTACTTTCACGGTGTCAAACATCATGAATATTTCAAGGATCATCATATCTATCCCTGATATGTTATAGTTAATCACGAAGCTCTAGCACCTTGGTGGCAATGACTTTGGGGAAACATCACTATCTCATCTGGAGGATCAACTCCCACTCGATTCAAGTGATTGTTGTGCTCAGACAATCTGAGCACAAGCTCAACGATTGAGCTTTTCTCCCTTAGTTTGCAGGCTAAGAAAATCGTCGGAGGTCTTATACCTCTTGACGTGGGCACAAGCCTGAAATCCCAATTTCAGCCCTCGAAACATCTCATATGTTCCGCGACGTTTCGAAAACGTCTTTGGTGCCTCTACTTAAACCATTTAATTGAACTATCACGTAGTTATCAAAACGTGTATGTCCGATGTTCGCAACATCGACAAACGACGTTGGGGTTCAGCACACTGAGCGGTGCATTGAGGACATAAGCTTTCTACTGATCGCATAATCGCTACTATCAACTTTCAATTATATTTTCTCTAGGAACATATCTAAACAGTGGAACTAAAGCGCGAGCTTACGACATAATTTGCAAAAGGTCTTTTGACTATGTTCAGGATAATTAAGTTCATCTTATGAACTCCCACTTAGATAGACATCCCTCTGGTCATCTAAGTGATCACATGATCCGAGTCAACTAGGCCGTGTCCGATCATCACGTGAGACGGACTAGTCATCATCGGTGAACATCTTCATGTTGATCGTATCTACCATACGACTCATGCTCGACCTTTCGGTCTCCGTGTTCCGAGGCCATGTCTGCACATGCTAGGCTCGTCAAGTTAACCCTAAGTGTTTTCGCTGTGTAAAACTGTCTTACACCCGTTGTATGTGAACGTAAGAATCCATCACACCCGATCATCACGTGGTGCTTAGAAGCGACGAACTGTAGCAACGGTGGACAGTTAGGGGAGAACACTTCTTGAAATTTTGTAAGGGATCATCTTATTTACTACCGTCGTCCTAAGCAAACAAGATGCATAAACATGATAAACATCACATGCAATCAAATAGTGACATGATATGGCCAATATCATTTTGCTCCTTTTGATCTTCATCTTCGGGGCTCCATGATCATCATCGTCACCGGCACGACACCATGATCTCCATCATCATGATCTCCATCATCGTGTCTTCATGAAGTTGTCACGCCAACGACTACTTCTACTTCTATGACTAACGCGTTTAGCAATAAAGTAAAGTAGTTTACATGGCGTTCTTCAATGACACGCAGGTCATACAATAAATAAAGACAACTCCTATGGCTCCTGCCGGTTGTCATACTCATCGACATGCAAGTCGTGAATCCTATTACAAGAACACGATCAATCTCATACATCACATATCATTCATCACATTCTTCTTGGCCATATCACATCACATAGCATACCCTGCAAAAACAAGTTAGACGTCCTCTAATTGTTGTTGCATGTTTTACGTGGCTGCTATGGGTTTCTAGCAAGAACGTTTCTTACCTACGCAAGACCACAACGTGATATGCCAATTGCTATTTACCCTTCATAAGGACCCTTTTCATCGAATCCGTTCCGACTAAAGTGGGAGAGACTGGCACCCGCTAGCCACCTTATGCACCAAGTGCATGTCAATAAGTGGAACCTGTCTCACGTAAGAGTACGTGTAAGGTCGGTCCGGGCCGCTTCATCCCACAATACCGTCGAAACAAGATTGGACTAGTAACGGTAAGCATATTGAACAATCATCAACGCCCACAACTACTTTGTGTTCTACTCGTGCAAAGAATCTACGCAATAGACCTAGCTCATGATGCCACTGTTGGGGAACGTAGCAGAAATTCAAAATTTTCCTACGTATCACCAAGATCTATCTATGGAGAGACCAGCAACGAGTAGAAAGAGAGTGCATCTACATACCCTTGTAGATCGCTAAGCGGAAGCGTTCAAGTGAACGGGGTTGATGGAGTCGTACTCGTCGTGATTCAAATCACCGATGATCAAGTGCCGAACGCACGGCACCTCCGCGTTCAACACACATACAGCCCGGTGACGTCTCCCAAGCCTTGATCCAGCAAGGAGAGAGGGAGAGGTTGAGGAAGACTCCATCCAGCAGCAGCACAACGGCGTGGTGGTGGTGGAGGAGCGTGGCAATCCCGCAGGGCTTCGCCAAGCACCGCGGGAGAGGAGGAGTACTTGTGAGAGGGGGAGGGCTGCACCAGAACTTCGTCTATAGCTCCCATGCGCCTCCCCACTATATATAAGGGTGGAGGGGCTGGTTTCTTGCCCTTCAAGTCCATTGGGGCGTTGGCCAAGGTGGGAGGAAAGAAATCTCATTATTTCCTTCCCCACCGATTTTTATCCCCCCTTTTTAGGGATCTTGATCTTATCCCTTCGGGATATGATCTTATTTCTTCTAAGGGGGGATCTTGGTGCGCCTTGACCAGGGGTGTGGGGCCTTGCCCCCACTACCCACGTCCATGTGGGTCCCCCATGCAGGTGGGCCCCACTCCGGAACCTTCTAGAACCTTCCCGGTACAATACCGAAAAATCCCGAACGTTTTCCTGTGGCCAAAATAGGACTTCCCATATATAAATCTTTACCTCCGGACCATTCCGGAACTCCTCGTGACGTTCGGGATCTCAACCGGGACTCCGAACAACATTCGGTAACCACACACAAACTTCCTTTATAACCCTAGCGTCATCGAACCTTAAGTGTGTAGACCCTACGGGTTCGGGAGACATGTAGACATGACCGAGACGTTCTCCGGTCAATAACCAACAGCGGGATCTGGATACCCATGATGGCTCCCACATGTTCCACGATGATCTCATCGGATGAACCATGATGTCAAGGACTTAATCAATCCCGTATTCAATTCCCTTTGTCTACCGGTATGTTACTTGCCCGAGATTCGATCGTCGGTATCCAATACCTTGTTCAATCTCGTTACCGGCAAGTCACTTTACTCGTTCCGTAACACATCATCCCGTGATCAACTCCTTGGTCACATTGCGCATATGATGATGTCCTACCGAGTGGGCCCAGAGATACCTCTCCGTTTACACGGAGTGACAAATCCCAGTCTCGATCCGCATAAAACAATAGATACTTTCGGAGATACCTGTAGTGCACCTTTATAGTCACCCAGTTACGTTGTGACGTTTGATACACCCAAAGCACTCCTACGGTATCCAGGAGTTACACGCTCTCATGGTCGAAGGAAGAGATACTTGACATTGGCAAAGCTCTAGCAAATGAACTACACGATCTTTTGTGCTAGTCTTACGATTGGGTCTTGTCCATCACATCATTCTCCTAATGATGTGATCCCGTTATCAACGACATCCAATGTCCATAGCCAGGAAACCATGACTATCTGTTGATCACAACGAGCTAGTCAACTAGAGGCTCACTAGGGACATATTGTGGTCTATGTATTCACACGTGTATTACGATTTCCGGATAATACAGTTATAGCATGAATAAAAGACAATTATCATGAACAAGTAAATATAATAATAATACTTTTATTATTGCCTCTAGGGCATATTTCCAACAAGTATGACATGCTGGTAAGCAGTATGACTTATATCGCCCACAACTCACTTGTGTTCTACTCGTGCATATAACATCAACATATAAAGCCTAGGCTCGGATGCCACTGTTGGGTTTCGTAGTAATTTCAAAAAAATTCCTACGCACACGCAAGATCATGGTGATGCATAGCAACGAGAGGGGGAGTATGATCTACATACCTAGTAGATCGACAACGGAAGCGTTTGGTTGATGTAGTCGTACGTCTTCACGATCCGACCGATCAAGCACCGAAACTACGGCACCTCCGAGTTCTAGCACACGTTCAGCTCGATGACGATCCCCGGACTCCGATCCAGCAAAGTGTCGGGGAAGAGTTTCGTCAGCACGACGGCGTGGTGACGATCTTGACGTACTACTGCTGCAGGGCTTTGCCTAAGCACCACTACAATATTATCAAGGACTATGGTGGCTGGGGCGCCGCACACGGCTAAGGAATAGATCACGTGGATCAACTTGTGTGTCTCTGGGGTGTCCCTGCCTCCGTATATAAAGGACTAAAGGAGGAGGAGGCCGGCCAAGGCTTGGTGCGGCCAGGATGTGGAGTCCTACTAGGACTCCAAGTCCTAGTAGGAGTCCACCAAGAGGGGAGGAAGGGAGAAGGAAGTGGAGGAGAAGGAAAGGTGGTCGGGCCCCCTTTCCCTAGTCCAATTCGGACCAGAGGGGAGGGGGGGCGCAGCAGCCCCTTGGCCCTTTCTCCTCTTCCCACTAAAGCCCATCAAGGCCCATTGCTTCTCCCGTAACTACCCGGTACTCCCAAAAATACCCGAATCACTCGGAACCTTTCCGATGTCCGAATATAGTCGTCCAATATATCGATCTTTACGTCTCGACCATTTCGAGACTCCTCGTCATGTCCCCGATCTCATCCGAGACTCCGAACTCCTTCGGTACATCAAAACTCATAAACTGATAATATAACTGTCATCGAAACCTTAAGCGTGCGGACCCTACGGGTTCGAGAACAATGTAGACATGACCGAGACACGTCTCCGGTCAATAACCAATAGCGGGACCTAGATGCCCATATTGGCTCCTACATATTCTACGAAGATCTTTATCGGTCAGACCGCATAACAACATACGTTGTTCCCTTTGTCATCGGTATGTTACTTGCCCGAGATTCGATCGTCGGTATCCAATACCTAGTTCAATCTCGTTACCGGCAAGTCTCTTTACTCGTTCTGTAACACATCATCCCGCAACTAACTCATTAGCTGCAATGCTTGCAAGGCTTAAGTGATGTGCATTACCGAGAGGGCCCAGAGATACCTCTCCGAGAATCGGAGTGACAAATCCTAATCTCGAAATACGCCAACCCAACATGTACCTTTGGAGACACCTGTAGAGCTCCTTTATAATCACCCAGTTACGTTGTGACGTTTGGTAGCACACAAAGTGTTCCTCCGGCAAACGGGAGTTGCATAATCTCATAGTCATAGGAACATATATAAGTCATGAGGAAAGCAATAGCAACATACTAAACGATCTGGTGCTAAGCTAATGGAATGGGTCATGTCAATCAGATCATTCAACTAATGATGTGATCCCGTTAATCAAATAACAACTCTTTGTCCATGGTTAGGAAACATAACCATCTTTGATTAACGAGCTAGTCAAGTAGAGGCATACTAGTGACACTTTGTTTGTCTATGTATTCACACATGTATTATGTTTCCGGTTAATACAATTCTAGCATGAATAATAAGCATTTATCATGATATAAGGAAATACATAATAACTTTATTATTGCCTCTAGGGCATATTTCCTTCAGTAGGCAATGGCAGATAACTGGGTTGCCATGCATTCATGCCTTGTTTTTCATCACTTCTCTCCCAGGTCCAGCAGGGAACATACAACAGTATGTGCATGATTACTACTCTGTTGCAAGGTTCAAAGCCACATATGCTTATGCCTTGCCTGCTATGGAGGGAAAACAACAATGGGACATGGTGGACCCTGAATTCAAGCTTTGCGCTCCAATTCTGAAGAGAGCAGCAGGTAGACCAAGAAAGAGTCGAATCAGACCTCGCAGCGAAGGAGCTGGACTTGGAGCGAGGAAGCGTAAGTGCACAAGGTGTGGTGGGTCTGGTCATTTTGGTAAGTATTGTGATAACACAGTAGATCCAGCGTTCGGAGAGAGTTTCGATGAAGGCTTCGATGAAAATGTTGGTCAGCAGCCGGTTGCCTCAACAGATGATGAAAATGATGGTCAACAGCCGGTTGCATCAGATGAGGATTTTAACGAGGTTCCAAACGATGATGGTCAACAACCGCATGATTTTGACGATGATCCAAAATATCCTCCAAATAATGATTCAAGTGAGGCTCCAAATGGTGATCCAAGTGAGGCTCTAAATGGTGATCATGGTGATTCAAGTGAGGCTCCAAATGATGATCCAAGTGAGGCTCCAAATGGTGACCAACCTTCTGTTGTTGTGAGTTCTGCTAGGTATGTAAATCTTGCAAGGGTCAAATACTACTGTACATCTATCACTTGACATGATCTCATTACCATTTATGTTTTGCACAGCTCTATGATAGGTTTGAAGAAGACGCGCAACGTACTGACAACCAAGAGAAGAAGAGAAGAAACAATGAGAACAAGGTGCACGAGGAGCAAAGTGATGGCAAGAAGCTCAAGGAACAGACAGAAGCCCCAACGTTATCTATGAATAATTATGAAACATTATGAATAATAAAGGATGATGTTGTATTATGAAACATTTATCACTTGACATGTTGTATTTTTGTTGGATGATGTTGGACCTATGTTAGAAGTATGTTTGACATGATGTTTAAATATCTATTGGATGATGTTTGAATGAGCACATGGTTTTTCCTTTTTTGATTCTTTTGAATTTTGTTTTGCTCATTTAAATTCTGGTCAAACCTAACTTTGACCAAGATTTAAACAAGTCTAAAACATCAAAATGAAAAACTAAGCCTGGATACTTCTTAGTCAATCCAAAATGAAGTTGTGGTGAGCTTTTTAAAATTTTCATGAAAAATGTGCTAAAAAGAGGGGTCCAAAGGTAGGGTAAACGGCCTCATTTCTAAGCAAAAAAAAAAAATTCGACCTTGTCTAAATCAACCAAATAACTTTCCTACACATATATTCTATATGTACAGACTATGTGCGCTGGTTTTTCCATTTTTTGATTTTTTTTAAATTTGTTTTGCTCATTTGAATTCTGGTTAAACTTAACTTTGACCAAGATTTAAACAAGTGTAAGACATCAAAATGAAAAACTAAGCCTGGATCCTTCTTAGTCACTCCAAAATGAAGCTGTGGTTAGTTTTTTGAAATTTTCATGTTCATTTCCCCAAAACACTTCTCTTCACTTCATACAAGAGAGTTTGAGATACTCGAGATATCATACAATACACATGAACTTATCATTTAAATATATGTAAAGCTTGTTTATCAACTTAAATCGTTAGTATATGACATAAGAAGACTATGTGCGCAGGTTTTTTATTTTTCTGATTTTTATTTAATTTATTATGCTCATTTGAAATCTGGTCAAACATAGCTTTGACTGCTCCAAACCCATCCCAAACCCCGCTAACCCTAGCGCTGAACAAGGACCGTTCATCTAACCCTAGCAGCGATCAAGGGCCGTCGATCTAACCCTTCTAGAAGGAATCTACGGGGAGGAGGGGGGCGATCCGCGAGATGCAATCTGATTGGCTGGGAGACCCATTGTTTTTTAACCAAATACCGGGCGCGCTGGATGGACCGTTGGGCCGTCTCGTGCTCTGGGCCTGAGACCGCAGTAAATAGCCCGTCTCAGCCTTTCCAGGCCTTGCATGCATGGAGGCGGCGATGTGGGTTTGCATGCGCGGGAGGCAGCGACGTGCATGCATGCGAGCGAGGCGAGCGAGGCGCGCTAGGTGAGCTAGGCTAGCGAGGCGAGCTAGGTGGTTCAGTGCAGTGGTTCAGGGCAGCGATTCACATGCACCGCCCGATCAAAGAGCTATGCAGTGATTCAGATGCACGCACGCGCCCCATGCATCGTTTTGTGCAAAAATTTAAGTGTGCAAAACGTAACGGATACAAACACACGTTCGGATTCACACATGCACCGTTCTCATCCTTTCTCTCTTCCTCTCCCACGCACAGGCCTATAAATGGGGTGCCTCTCTTCCTCTCCCACCCACAAGCCAGATCCGATCCTCTCCAACTTCAAACACCCAAGCGTCCGAGCCCTCCCCAAGCGAGACCAAGTGAAGATGCAGTTCAACGGGCCGACCTTCAACCGTCCGCCTGTCGTGCCGGAGCTGCGCTACCCACCGGGCGTGCTCGTGGAGAGGGAGCTCCGTGTGTGGGCTATTTCAAGGTGGAGGGGTTCCGTCGAACTCACCCGCGCCTTTCTCAGAGCCGGCTATGCCCACCTCCCACGAGCCTCGCCGAGGATGTTCACCCTCAACAAGGTTCGTGACCGCGGTGTTGGAAATATGCCCTAGAGGCAATAATAAATTGATTATTATTATATTTCCTTGTTCATGATAATCGTTTATTATCCATGCTAGAATTGTATTGATAGGAAACTCAGATACATGTGTGGATACATAGACAACACCATGTCCCTAGTAAGCCTCTAGTTGACTAGCTCGTTAATCAATAGATGGTTACGGTTTCCTGACCATGGACATTGGATGTCGTTGATAACGGGATCACATCATTAGGAGAATGATGTGATGGACAAGACCCAATCCTAAGCCTAGCACAAGATCATGTAGTTCGTATGCTAAAGCTTTTCTAATGTCAAGTATCATTTCCTTAGACCATGAGATTGTGCAACTCCCGGATACCGTAGGAGTGCTTTGAGTGTGCCAAACGTCACAACGTAACTGGGTGGCTATAAAGGTACACTACGGGTATCTCTGAAAGTGTCTGTTGGGTTGGCACGAATCGAGATTGGGATTTTGTCACTCCGTGTAAACGGAGAGGTATCTCTGGGCCCACTCGGTAGGACATCATCATAATGTGCACAATGTGACCAAGGGGTTGATCATGGGATGATGTGTTACGGAACGAGTAAAGAGACTTGCCGGTAACGAGATTGAACAAGGTATCGGTATACCGACGATCGAATCTTGGGCAAGTACCATACCGCTAGACAAAGGGAATTGAATACGGGATTGATTAAGTCCTTGACATCGTGGTTCATCCGATGAGATCATCGTGGAACATGTGGGAGCCAACATGGGTATCCAGATCCCGCTGTTGGTTATTGACCGGAGAACATCTCGGTCATGACTACATGTCTCCCGAACCCGTAGGGTCTACACACTTAAGGTTTGATGACGCTAGGGTTATAAAGGAAGTTTGTATGTGGTTACCGAATGTTGTTCGGAGTCCCGGATGAGATCCCGGACGTCACGAGGAGTTCCGGAGTGGTCCGGAGGTAAAGATTTATATATAGGAAGTCCTGTTTCGGCCATCGGGACAAGTTTCGGGGTCATCGGTATTGTACCGGGACCACCGGAAGGGTCCCGGGGGCCCACCGGGTGGGGCCACCTGCCCCGGGGGGCCACATGGGCTGTAGGGGGTGCGCCTTGGCCTACATGGTCCAAGGGCACCAGTCCCTAGAGGCCCATGCGCCAAGATATAGGAAAAAGGGGAGAGTCCTAAAGGGGGAAGGCACCTCCGAGGTGCCTTGGGGAGGATGGACTCCTCCCCCTCTTAGCCGCACCCCTTCCTTGGAGGAAGGGGCAAGGCTGCGCCTCCCCCCTCTCCCCTGCCCCTATATATAGTGGAGGGGAGGGAGGGCATCCATACCTGAGCCCTTGGCGCCTCCCTCCCTCCCGTGACACCTCCTCCTCTCCCGTAGGTGCTTGGCGAAGCCCTGCAGGATTGCCACGCTCCTCCATCACCACCACGCCGTTGTGCTGCTGCTGGATGGAGTCTTCCTCAACCTCTCCCTCTCTCCTTGCTGGATCAAGGCGTGGGAGACATCGTCGAGCTGTACGTGTGTTGAACGCGGAGGTGCCGTCCGTTCGGCACTAGGATCATCAGTGATCTGAATCACGACGAGTACGACTCCATCAACCCCGTTCACTTGAACGCTTCCGCTTAGCGATCTACAAGGGTATGTAGATGCACTCTCCTTCCCCTCATTGCTAGTCTCTCCATAGATAGATCTTGGTGACACGTAGGAAAATTTTGAATTTCTGCTACGTTCCCCAACAGTGGCATCATGAGCTAGGTCTATTGCGTAGATTCTTTGCACGAGTAGAACACAAAGTAGTTGTGGGCGTCGATATTGTTCAATATGCTTGCCGTTACTAGTCTTATCTTGATTCGGTGGCATCGTGGGATGAAGCGGCCCGGACCAACCTTACACGTACGCTTACGTGAGACCGGTTCCACCGACAAACATGCACTAGTTGCATAAGGTGGCTGGCGGGTGTCTGTCTCTCCCACTTTAGTCGGATCGGATTCGATGAAAAGGGTCCTTATGAAGGGTAAATAGCAATTGGCATATCACGTTATGGTTCATGCGTAGGTAAGAAACGTTCTTGCTAGAAACCCATAGCAGCCACGTAAAACATGCAAACAACAATTAGAGGACGTCTAACTTGTTTTTGCAGGGTATGCTATGTGATGTGATATGGCCAAAAAGGATGTGATGAATGATATATGTGATGTATGAGATTGATCATGTTCTTGTAATAGGAATCACGACTTGCATGTCGATGAGTATGACAACAGGCAGGAGCCATAGGAGTTGTCTTTAATTATTTGTGACCTGCGTGTCAACTTAAACGTCATGTAATTACTTTACTTTATTGCTAACCGTTAGCCATAGTAGTAGAAGTAATAGTTGGCGAGGCAACTTCATGAAGACACGATGATGGAGATCATGGTGTCATGCCGGTGACGATGATGATCATGGAGCCCCGAAGATGGAGATCAAAAGGAGCAAAGTGATGATGGCCATATCATGTCACTATTTGATTGCATGTGATGTTTATCATGTTTATGCATCTTGTTTACTTAGAACGACGGTAGTAAATAAGATGATCCCTTACAACAATTTCAAGAAGTGTTCTCCCCTAACTGTGCACCGTTGCGACAGTTCGTGTTTCGAAGCACCACGTGATGATCGGGTGTTAGATTCTAACGTTCACATACAACGGGTGTAAGACAGATTTACACACGCGAAACACTTAGGGTTAACTTGACGAGCCTAACATGTACAGACATGGCCTCGGAACACAGAGACCGAAAGGTCGAGCATGAGTCGTATAGTAGATACGATCAACATGAAGATGTTCACCGATGATGAGTAGTCCGCCTCACGTGATGATCGGACACGGCCTAGTTTGACTCGGATCATGTAATCACTTAGATGACTAGAGGGATGTCTATCTGAGTGGGAGTTCATAAGATGAACTTAATTATCCTGAACATAGTCAAAAGGTTTTTGCAAATTATGTCGTAGCTCACGCTATAGTTCTACTGTTTAGATATGTTCCTAGAGAAAAAAATTAGTTGAAAGTTGATAGTAGCAATTATGCGGACTAGGTCCGTAAACTGAGGATTGTCCTCATTGCTTCATAGAAGGCTTATGTCCTTAATGCACCGCTTAGTGTGCTGAACCTCGAACGTTGTCTGTGGTTGTTGCGAACATCTGACATACACGTTTTGATAACTACGTGATAGTTCAGTTAAACGGTTTAGAGTTGAGGCACCAAAAACGTTTTTGAAACATCGCGAAACATATGAGATGTTTTGAGGGCTGAAATTGGGATTTCAGGCTCGTGCCCATGTCAAGAGGTATAAGACCTCCGATGACTTTCTTAACCTGCAAACTAAGGAGAAAAGCTCAATTGTTGAGCTTGTGCTCAGATTGTCTGAGTACAACAATCATTTGAATCGAGTGGGAGTTGATCTTCCAGATAAAACAGTGATGGTTCTCCAAAGTCATTGCCACCAAGCTGTTAGAGCTTCGTGATGAACTATAACATATCAGGGATAGATATGATGATCCTTGAGGTATTCGCGATGTTTGACACCGCGAAAGTAGAAATCAAGAAGGAGCATCAATTGTTGATGGTTGGTGAAACCACTAGTTTCAAGAAGGGCAAGGGCAAGAAGGGATACTTCATGAAACGGCAAATCAGCTGCTGCTCTAGTGAAGAAACCCAAGGTAAAACCCAAACCCGAGACTAAGTGCTTCTGTAATAAGGGGAACAACCACTAGAGCAGAATTACCCTAGATACTTGGTAGATAAGAAGGCTGGCAAGGTGGATAGAAGTATATTGCATATACATTGTGTTAATGTGTACTTTGCTAGTACTCCTAGTAGCACCAGGGTATTAGATACCGGTTCGGTTGCTAAGTGTTAGTAACTCGAAATAAAAGCTACGGAATAAACGGAGACTAGCTAAAAGTGAGCTGACGATATATGTTGGAAGTGTTTCCAAGTTTGATGTAATCAAACATCGCACGCTCCCTCTACCATCAAGATTAGCATTAAACCTGAATGGTTGATTGAATCTCGATCGTAGTGATACACATTTTCATGCCAAAAGATAGTAATGATAGTACCACTTACTGGTGGCACTGCCATGTAAGTCATATTGGTTTAAAACGCATGAAGAAGCTCCATGTTGATGGATCTTTGGACTCACTCATTTTTGAAAAGTTTGAGACATGCGAACCATGTCTATTGGTGTATACGCATGAAGAAACTCCATGCAGATGGATCGTTTGGACTCACTTGATTTTGGATCACTTGAGATATGCAAATCATACCACATAGGCAAGATGACTGAAAAGCCTCGGTTTCAGTAAAATGGAACAAGATAGCAACTTGTTGGAAGCAACACATTTTGATGTGTGCAGTCCAATGAGTGCTGAGGCATGCAGTGAATATCGTTATGTTCTTACTTCACAGATGATTCGAGTAGATGTTGAGTATATTTACTTGATGAATCACGAGTCTGAATTATTGAAAGGTTCAAGTAATTTCAGTGTGAAGTTGAAAGATCGTCGTGACAAGAGGATAAAAGATCTATGATATGATCATAGAGATGAATATCTGAATCACGAGTTTGGCACAGAATTAAGATATTGTGGAAATTGTTTCACAACTGATACAGCCTGGAACACCATAGTGTGATGGTGTGTCCGAACATCATAACTGCACCCTATTGGATATGATGCATACCATGATGTCTCTTATCGAATTACCACGATAGTTTATGGGTTAGGCATTAGAGACAACCACATTCACTTTAAATAGGGCACCACATAATTTCGTTGAGACGACACCGTATGAACTATGGTTTGGAGAAACCTAAGTTGCCGTTTCTTGAAAGTTTGGGGCTGCGACGCTTATGCGAAAAGGTCTCAGGTTGATAAGCTCGAACCCAAAGCAGATAAAATGCATCTTCATAGGACACCCAAAAACAGTTGGGTATACCTCCTAATTCAGATCCGAAAGCAATAGGGATTGTTTCTTGAATCGGGTCCTTTTTCGAGGAAAGGTTTCTCTCGAAAAGTTGAGTGGGAGGATGGTGGAGACTTGATGAGGTTATTGAACCGTCACTTCAACAAGTGTGTAGCAGGGCACAGGAAGTTGTTCCTGTGGCACGTACACCAACAGAAGTGGAAGCTTATGATAGTGATCATGAAACTTCGGATCAAGTCACTACCAAACCTCGTGGGATGACAAGGATGCGTACTACTTCAGAGTGGTACGTAATCCTGTCTTGGAAGTCATGTTGCTAGACAACAATGAACCTACGAGCTATGGAGAAGCGATGGTGGGCCCGGATTCCGATAAATGGCTCAAGGCCATAAAACCCGAGAGAGGATCCATGCATGAAAACAAAGTGTAGACTTTGGAAGAACTACTTGATGGTCGTAAGGCTGTTAGGTACATATGGATTTTGAAAGGAAGACAGACAATGATGGTAAGTGTCACCATTGAGAAAGCTCGACTTGCCGTTAAGATGTTTTTCGACAAGTTCAAGGAGTTGACTACGATGAGACTTTCTCACTCGTAGCGATGCTAAGAGTCTGTTGGAATTATATTAGCAATTACTGCATTATTTATGAAATCTTGCAGATAGGATGTCAAAACATTGTTTCCTCGACGATTCTTGAGGAAAGGTTGTATGTAATACAACCGGAAGGTTTTGTCTATCCTGAAATATGCTAATAAGTATGCAAAGCTCCAGCAATCCTTCTGAGGACTGGAGTGAGCATCTCGGAGTTGGAATGTATGCTTTGATGATGATCAAAGATTTTGGGTGTATACAAAGTTTATGAGAAACTTGTATTTCCAAAGAAGTGAGTGGGAGCACTATAGAATTTGTGATGAGTATATGTTGTTGACATATTAATGATCAGAAATGACGTAGAATTTCTGGAAAGCATATAGGGTTATTTGGAAAGTGTTTTCAATGGAAAACCTGGATTAAGCTACTTGAACATTGAGCATCAAGATCTATAAGGATAGATCAAAACGCTTAATAGTACTTTCAAATGAGCACATGCCTTGACGTGATCTTGAAGGTGTTCAAGATGGATCAGTCAAAGAAGGAGTTCTTGCCTGAGTTGTAAGGTATGAAGTTAAGACTTAAAGCTCGACCATGGCAGAATAGAGAGAAAGGAACGAAGGTCGTCCCCTATGCTTAAGACATAGGCTCTACAGTATGCTATGCTGTGTACCGCACCTGAAGTGTGCTTTACCATGAGTCAGTCAAGGAGTACAAGAGTGATCCAAGAATGGATCACAGGACAGCGGTCAAAGTTATCCTTAGTAACTAGTGGACTAAGGAATTTTCTCAATTATGGAGGTGGTAAAAGAGTTCGTCGTAAAGGGTTACGTCGATGCAAGCTTAACACCTATCCGGATAGCTCTGAGTAGAGATACTGGATACGTATAATGGAGCAACAATTTAGAATAGCTCCAAGTAGAACAGTTATTTGGAATAGCTCCAAATAGAACGTGGTAGCTGCATCTAGGAGATGACATAGAGATTTGTAAAGCACACACGGATCTGAAAGGTTCAGACCCGTTGACTATAACCTCTCTCACAAGCATAACATGATCAAACCCAGAACTCATCGAGTGTTAATCACATGGTAAATGTGAACTAGATTATTGACTCTAGTAAACTCTTTGGGTGTTAGTCACATGGGGATGTGACCTTGAGTGTTAATCACATATCGATGTGAACTAGATTATTGACTCTAGTGCAAGTGGGAGACTGTTGGAAATATGCCCTAGAGGCAATAATAAATTGATTATTATTATATTTCCTTGTTCATGATAATCCGTTTATTATCCATGCTAGAATTGTATTGATAGGAAACTCAGATACATGTGTGGATACATAGACAACACCATGTCCCTAGTAAGCCTCTAGTTGACTAGCTCGTTAATCAATAGATGGTTACGGTTTCCTGACCATGGACATTGGATGTCGTTGATAACGGGATCACATCATTAGGAGAATGATGTGATGGACAAGACCCAATCCTAAGCCTAGCACAAGATCATGTAGTTCGTATGCTAAAGCTTTTCTAATGTCAAGTATCATTTCCTTAGACCATGAGATTGTGCAACTCCCGGATACCGTAGGAGTGCTTTGGGTGTGCCAAACGTCACAACGTAACTGGGTGGCTATAAAGGTACACTACGGGTATCTCTGAAAGTGTCTGTTGGGTTGGCACGAATCGAGATTGGGATTTTGTCACTCCGTGTAAACGGAGAGGTATCTCTGGGCCCACTCGGTAGGACATCATCATAATGTGCACAATGTGACCAAGGGGTTGATCACGGGATGATGTGTTACGGAACGAGTAAAGAGACTTGCCGGTAACGAGATTGAACAAGGTATCGGTATACCGACGTGATCTTGACGTGAGCACATGCCTTGACGTGATCTTGAAGGTGTTCAAGATGGATCAGTCAAAGAAGGAGTTCTTGCCTGAGTTGTAAGGTATGAAGTTAAGACTTAAAGCTCGACCATGGCAGAATAGAGAGAAAGGAACGAAGGTCGTCCCCTATGCTTAAGACATAGGCTCTACAGTATGCTATGCTGTGTACCGCACCTGAAGTGTGCTTTACCATGAGTCAGTCAAGGGGTACAAGAGTGATCCAAGAATGGATCACAGGACAGCGGTCAAAGTTATCCTTAGTAACTAGTGGACTAAGGAATTTTCTCAATTATGGAGGTGGTAAAAGAGTTCGTCGTAAAGGGTTACGTCGATGCAAGCTTAACACCTATCCGGATAGCTCTGAGTAGAGATACCGGATACGTATAATGGAGCAACAATTTAGAATAGCTCCAAGTAGAACAGTTATTGGAATAGCTCCAAATAGAACGTGGTAGCTGCATCTAGGAGATGACATAGAGATTTGTAAAGCACACACGGATCTGAAAGGTTCAGACCCGTTGACTATAACCTCTCTCACAAGCATAACATGATCAAACCCAGAACTCATCGAGTGTTAATCACATGGTAAATGTGAACTAGATTATTGACTCTAGTAAACTCTTTGGGTGTTAGTCACATGGGGATGTGACCTTGAGTGTTAATCACATATCAATGTGAACTAGATTATTGACTCTAGTGCAAGTGGGAGACTGTTGGAAATATGCCCTAGAGGCAATAATAAATTGATTATTATTATATTTCCTTGTTCATGATAATCGTTTATTATCCATGCTAGAATTGTATTGATAGGAAACTCAGATACATGTGTGGATACATAGACAACACCATGTCCCTAGTAAGCCTCTAGTTGACTAGCTCGTTAATCAATAGATGGTTACGGTTTCCTGACCATGGACATTGGATGTCATTGATAACGGGATCACATCATTTGGAGAATGATGTGATGGACAAGACCCAATCCTAAGCCTAGCATAAGATCATGTAGTTCGTATGCTAAAGCTTTTCTAATGTCAAGTATCATTTCCTTAGACCATGAGATTGTGCAACTCCCGGATACCGTAGGAGTGCTTTGAGTGTGCCAAACGTCACAATGTAACTGGGTGGCTATAAAGGTACACTACGGGTATCTCTGAAAGTGTCTGTTGGGTTGGCACGAATCGAGATTGGGATTTTGTCACTCCGTGTAAACGGAGAGGTATCTCTGGGCCCACTCGGTAGGACATCATCATAATGTGCACAATGTGACCAAGGGGTTGATCACGGGATGATGTGTTACGGAACGAGTAAAGAGACTTGCCGGTAACGAGATTGAACAAGGTATCGGTATACCGAGATCGAATCTCGGGCAAGTACCATACCGCTAGACAAAGGGAATTGAATACGGGATTGATTAAGTCCTTGACATCGTGGTTCATCCGATGAGATCATCGTGGAACATGTGGGAGCCAACATGGGTATCCAGATCCCGCTGTTGGTTATTGACCGGAGAACATCTCGGTCATGACTACATGTCTCCCGAACCCGTAGGGTCTACACACTTAAGGTTTGATGACGCTAGGGTTATAAAGGAAGTTTGTATGTGGTTACCGAATGTTGTTCGGAGTCCCGGATGAGATCCCGGACGTCACGAGGAGTTCCGGAGTGGTCCGGAGGTAAAGATTTATATATAGGAAGTCCTGTTTCGGCCATCGGGACAAGTTTCGGGGTCATCGGTATTGTACCGGGACCACCGGAAGGGTCCCGGGGGCCCACCGGGTGGGGCCACCTGCCCCGGGGGGCCACATGGGCTGTAGGGGGTGCGCCTTGGCCTACATGGGCCAAGGGCACCAGCCCCTAGAGGCCCATGCGCCAAGATAAAGGAAAAAGGGAAGAGTCCTAAAGGGGGAAGGCACCTCCGAGGTGCCTTGGGGAGGATGGACTCCTCCCCATCCTTAGCCGCACCCCTTCCTTGGAGGAGGGGGCAAGGCTGCGCCTCCCCCCTCTCCCTTGGCCCTATATATAGTGGGGAAAAGGAGGAGCAATGATACCCAAGGCCTTTGGTTGCCTCCCTCTCCCTCCCGTGACACATCTCCTCTCCCGTAGGTGCTCGGTGAAGCCCTGCGGGATTGCCATGCTCCTCCACCACCACCACGCCGTTGTGCTGCTGTTGGATGGAGTCTTCCTCAACCTCTCCCTCTCTCCTTGCTGGATCAAGGCGTGGGAGACGTCACCGGGCTGTACGTGTGTTGAACGCGGAGGTGCCGTCCGTTCGGCACTTGATCATCGGTGATCTGAATCACGACGAGTACGACTCCATCAACCCCGTTCACTTGAACGCTTCCGCTTAGCGATCTACAAGGGTATGTAGATGCAAACTCTCCTCTCCTTTCTACTCGTTGCTGGTCTCTCCATAGATAGATCTTGGTGATTCGTAGGAAAATTTTTGAATTTCTGCTACGTTCCCCAACAGTGGCATCATGAGCTAGGTCTATTGCGTAGATTCTTTGCACGAGTAGAACACAAAGTAGTTGTGGGCGTTGATGTTGTTCAATATGCTTACCGTTACTAGTCCAATCTTGTTTCGACGGTATTGTGGGATGAAGCGGCCCGGACCGACCTTACACGTACTCTTACGTGAGACAGGTTCCACCGATTGACATGCACTTGGTGCATAAGGTGGCTAGCGGGTGCCAGTCTCTCCCACTTTAGTCGTAACGGATTCGATGAAAAGGGTCCTTATGAAGGGTAAATAGCAATTGGCATATCACGTTGTGGTTTTGCGTAGGTAAGAAACGTTCTTGCTAGAAACCCATAGCAGCCACGTAAAACATGCAAACAACAATTAGAGGACGTCTAACTTGTTTTTGCAGGGTATGCTATGTGATGTGATATGGCCAAAAGGATGTGATGAATGATATATGTGATGTATGAGATTGATCATGTTCTTGTAATAGGATTCACGACTTGCATGTCGATGAGTATGACAACCGGCAGGAGCCATAGGAGTTGTCTTTATTTATTGTATGACCTGCGTGTCATTGAAGAACGCCATGTAAACTACTTTACTTTATTGCTAAACGCGTTAGTCATAGAAGTAGAAGTAGTCGTTGGCGTGACAACTTCATGAAGACACGATGATGGAGATCATGATGATGGAGATCATGGTGTCGTGCCGGTGACGATGATGATCATGGAGCCCCGAAGATGAAGATCAAAAGGAGAAAAATGATATTGGCCATATCATGTCACTATTTGATTGCATGTGATGTTTATCATGTTTATGCATCTTGTTTGCTTAGGACGACGGTAGTAAATAAGATGATCCCTTACAAAATTTCAAGAAGTGTTCTCCCCTAACTGTGCACCGTTGCTACGGTTCGTCGCTTCTAAGCACCATGTGATGATTGGGTGTGATGGATTCTTACGTTCACATACAACGGGTGTAAGACAGTTTTACACAGCGAAAACACTTAGGGTTAACTTGACGAGCCTAGCATGTGCAGACATGGCCTCGGAACATGGAGACCGAAAGGTCGAGCATGAGTCGTATGGTAGATACGATCAACATGAAGATGTTCACCGATGATGACTAGTCCGTCTCACGTGATGATCGGACACGGCCTAGTTGACTCGGATCATGTGATCACTTAGATGACCAGAGGGATGTCTATCTAAGTGGGAGTTCATAAGATGAACTTAATTATCCTGAAATAGTCAAAAGACCTTTTGCAAATTATGTCGTAAGCTCGCGCTTTAGTTCCACTGTTTAGATATGTTCCTAGAGAAAATATAGTTGAAAGTTGATAGTAGCGATTATGCGATCAGTAGAAAGCATATGTCCTTAATGCACCGCTCAGTGTGCTGAACCCCAACGTCGTTTGTCGATGTTGCGAACATCGGACATACACGTTTTGATAACTACGTGATAGTTCAATTAAATGGTTTAAGTAGAGGCACCAAAGACGTTTTCGAAACGTCGCGGAACATATGAGATGTTTCGAGGGCTAAAATTGGGATTTCAGGCTCGTGCCCACGTCAAGAGGTATAAGACCTCCGACGATTTTCTTAGCCTGCAAACTAAGGGAGAAAAGCTAAATCGTTGAGCTTGTGCTCAGATTGTCTGAGCACAACAATCACTTGAATCGAGTGGGAGTTGATCCTCCAGATGAGATAGTGATGTTTCCCCAAAGTCATTGCCATCAAGCTGCTAGAGCTTCGTGATTAACTATAACATATCAGGGATAGATATGATGATCCTTGAAATATTCATGATGTTTGACACCGCGAAAGTAGAAATCAAGAAGGAGCATCAATTGTTGATGGTTGGTGAAACCACTAGTTTCAAGAAGGGCAAGGGAACAAAGGGATACTTCATGAAACGGCAATTCAGCTGCTGCTCTAGTGAAGAAACCCAAGGTTGAACCCAAACCCGAGACTAAGTGCTTCTGTAATAAGGGGAACAACCACTGGAGCAGCATTACCCTAGATACTTGGTAGATGAGAAGGCTGGCAAGGTCGATAGAAGTATATTGGATATACATTATGTTAATGTGTACTTTACTAGTACTCCTAGTAGCACCAGGGTATTGGATACCGGTTCGGTTGCTAAGTGTTAGTAACTCGAAATAAAAGCTACGGAATAAAAGGAGACTAGCTAAAGGTGAGCTGACGATATATGTTGGAAGTGTTTCCAAGGTTGATATGATCAAGCATCGCACGCTCCCTCTACCACCGAGATTGGTGTTTGCGTTGAGCATAGACATGATTGGATTATGTCTATCGCAATACGGTTATTCATTTAAGGAGAATAATGGTTACTCTATTTTTGAATAATACCTTCAATGGTCTTGCACCTAAAGGAATGGTTTATTGAATCTCGGTCGTAGTGATACACATTTTCATGCCAAAAGATATAAGATAGTAATGATAGTACCACTTACTTGTGGCACTGCCATGTAAGTCATAATGGTATAAAACGCATGAAGAAGCTCCATGTTGATGGATCTTTGGACTCACTCGTTTTTGAAAAGTTTGAGACATGCGAACCATGTCTATTGGTGTATATGCATGAAGAAACTCCATGCAAATGGATCGTTCGGACTCACTTGATTTTGAATCACTTGAGATATGCAAATCATACCACATGGGCAAGATGACTGAAAAGCCTCATTTCAGTAAGATGGAAGAAGATAGCAACTTGTTGGAAGTAACACATTTTGATGTGTGCAGTAGAATGAGTGCTGAGGCATGCAGTGAATATCATTATGTTCTTACTTCACAGATGATTCGAGTAAATGTTGAGTATATTTACTTGATGAAACACAAGTCTGAATTATTGAATGGTTCAAGTAATTTCAGAGTGAAGTAGCAGATCATTGTGACAAGAGGATAAAATGTCTATGATATGATCATAGAGATGAATATCTAAGTTACGAGTTTTGGCACACAATTAAGACATTGTGGAAATTGTTTCGCAATTAATACCGCCTGGAACACCATAATGTGATGGTGTGTCCGAACATCATAGTTGCACCCTATTGGATATGGTGCGTACCATGATGTCTCTTATCGAATTACCACTATCGTTCATGGGTTAGGCATTAGAGACAACCACATTCACTTTAAATAGGGCACCACGTAATTCCGATGAGATGACACCGTATGAATTATGGTTTAGAGAAACCTAAGTTGTCGTTTCTTAAAAGTTTGTGGCTGCGACGCTTATATGAAAAAGTTTCAGGTTGATAAGCTCGAACCCAAAGCGGATAAAATGCATCTTCATAGGAAACCCAAAACAGTTGGGTATACCTCCTAATTCAGATCCGAAAGCAATATGGATTGTTTCTAGAATCGGGTCCTTTCTCGAGGAAAAGTTTCTCTCAAAAGAATTGAGTGGGAGGATGGTGGAGACTTGATGAGGTTATTGAACCGTCTCTTCAACTAGTGTGTGACAGGGCACAGGGAGTAGTTCCTGTGGCACCTACACCAATTGAAGTGGAAGCTTATGATATTGATCATGAAACTTCGGATCAAGTCACTCCCAAACCTCGTAGGATGACAAGGATGCGTACTACTTCAGAGTGGTACGTAATCCTGTCTTGAAGGTCATGTTGCTAGACAACAATGAACCTACGAGCTATGAAGAAGCGATGGTGGGCCCGGATTCCGATAAATGGCTTGAGGCCATAAAATCCGAGAGAGGATCCATGTATGAAAACAAAGTGTAGACTTTGGCAGAACGGCTCGATGGTCGTAAGGCTAATGAGTACAGATGGATTTCAAAAGGAAGACGGACAATGATGGTAAATGTCACCATTAAGAAAGCTCGACTTGTCGTTAAGATGTTTTCCGACAAGTTCAAGGAGTTGACTACGATGAGATTTTCTCACTCGTAGCGATGCTAAGAGTCTGTTGGAATTATATTAGCGATTACTGCATTATTTATGAAATCTTGCAGATAGGATGTCAAAACATTGTTTCCTCGACAATTTTAATGAGGAAAGGTTGTATGTGATACAACCGGAAGGTTTTGTCAATCCCGAAAGATGCTAATAAGTATGCAAAGCTCCAGCAATCCTTCTAAGGACTGGAGTGAGCATCTCGGAGTTGGAATGTATGCTTTGATGATGATCAAAAATTTTGGGTTTGTACAAAGTTTATGAGAAACTTGTATTTCCAAAGAAGTGAGTGGGAGCACTATAGAATTTCTGATGAGTATATGTTGTTGACATATTGTTGATCAGAAATGACGTAGAATTTCTGGAAAGCATATAGGGTTATTTTGAAAGTGTTTTTCAATGGAAAGCATGGATTAAGCTACTTGAACATTGAGCATCAAGATCTATAAGGATAGATCAAAATGCTTAATAATACTTTCAAATGAGCACATACCTTGACATGATCTTGAAGGTGTTCAAGATGGACCATTCAAAGAAGGAGTTCTTGCCTGAGTTGTAAGGTACGAAGTTAAGACTTAAAGCTCGACCACGGCAGAATAGAGAGAAAGGACGAAGGTCGTCCCCTATGCTTAAGACGTAGGCTCTTCAGTATGCTATGCTGTGTACCGCACCTGAAGTGTGCCTTGCCATGAGTCAGTCAAGGGGTACAAGAGTGATCCAAGAATGGCTCACAGGACAGCGGTCAAAGTTATCATTAGTAACTAGTGGACTAAGGAATTTTCTTGATTATGGAGGTGGTAAAAGAGTTCGTCGTAAAGGTTACGACGATGCAAGCTTGACACCTATCCGGATAGCTCTGAGTAGAGAGACCAGATACATATAATGGACCAATAATTTAGAATAGCTCCAAGTAGAACAGTTGTTTGGAATAGCTCCAAATAGAGCGTGGTAGCTGCATCTAGGAGATGACATAGAGATTTGTAAAGCACACACGGATCTGAAAGGTTCAGACCCGTTGACTAAAACCTCTCTCACAAGCAACATGATCAAACATAAAACTCATTGAGTGTTAATCACATAGTGATGTGAACTAGACTACTGACTCTAGTAAACTCTTGGGTATTAGTCACATGGCGATGTGACCTGTGAGTGTTAATCACATGGCGATGTGAACTAGATTATTGACTCTAGTGCAAGTGGGAGACTGTTGGAAATATGCCCTAGAGGCAATAATAAAAGTATTATTATTATATTTCCTTGTTCATGATAATTGTCTTTTATTCATGCTATAACTGTATTATCCGGAAATCGTAATACACGTGTGAATACATAGACCACAATATGTCCCTAGTGAGCCTCTAGTTGACTAGCTCGTTGTGATCAACAGATAGTCATGGTTTCCTGGCTATGGACATTGGATGTCGTTGATAACGGGATCACATCATTAGGAGAATTATGTGATGAACAAGACCCAATCCTAAGACTAGCACAAAAGATCGTGTAGTTCATTTGCTAGAGCTTTGCCAATGTCAAGTATCTCTTCCTTCGACCATGAGAGCGTGTAACTCCTGGATACCGTAGGAGTGCTTTGGGTGTATCAAACGTCACAACGTAACTGGGTGACTATAAAGGTGCACTACAGGTATCTCCGAAAGTATCTATTGTTTTATGCGGATCGAGACTGGGATTTGTCACTCCGTGTAAACGGAGAGGTATCTCTGGGCCCACTCGGTAGGACATCATCATATGCGCAATGTGACCAAGGAGTTGATCACGGGATGATGTGTTACGGAACGATTAAAGTGACTTGCCGGTAACGAGATTGAACAAGGTATTGGATACCGACGATCGAATCTCGGGCAAGTAACATACCGATAGACAAAGGGAATTGAATACGGGATTGATTAAGTCCTTGATATCGTGGTTCATCCGATGAGATCATCGTGGAACATGTGGGAGCCAACATGGGTATCCAGATCCCGCTATTGGTTATTGACCAGAGAACGTCTCGGTCATGTCTGCATGGTTCCCGAACCCGTAGGGTCTACACACTTAAGGTTCGATGACGCTAGGGTTATAAAGGAAGTTTGTATGTGGTTACCGAATGTTGTTCGGAGTCCCGGATGAGATCCCGGACGTCACGAGGAGTTCCGGAATGGTCCGGAGGTAAAGATTTATATATAGGAAGTCCTGTTTCGGCCATCGAGACAAGTTTCGGGGTCATCGGTATTGTACCGGGACCACCGGAAGGGTCCCGGGGGCCCACCGGGTGGGGCCACCTGCCCCGGGGGGCCACATGGGCTGTAGGGGGTGCGCCTTGGCCTACATGGGCCAAGGGCACCAGCCCCTAGAGGCCCATGCGCCAAGATATAGGAAAAAGGGGAGAGTCCTAAAGGGGGAAGGCACCTCCGAGGTGCCTTGGGGAGGATGGACTCCTCCCCCCCTCTTAGCCGCACCCCTTCCTTGGAGGAAGGGGCAAGGCTGCGCCTCCCCCCTCTCCCCTGCCCCTATATATAGTGGAGGGGAGGGAGGGCATCCATACCTGAGCCCTTGGCGCCTCCCTCCCTCCCGTGACACCTCCTCCTCTCCCGTAGGTGCTTGGCGAAGCTCTGCAGGATTGCCACGCTCCTCCATCACCACCACGCCGTTGTGCTGCTGCTGGATGGAGTCTTCCTCAACCTCTCCCTCTCTCCTTGCTGGATCAAGGCGTGGGAGACATCGTCGAGCTGTACGTGTGTTGAACGCGGAGGTGCCGTCCGTTCGGCACTAGGATCATCGGTGATCTGAATCACGACGAGTACGACTCCATCAACCCCGTTCACTTGAATGCTTCCGCTTAGCGATCTACAAGGGTATGTAGATGCACTCTCCTTCCCCTCGTTGCTAGTCTCTCCATAGATAGATCTTGGTGACACGTAGGAAAATTTTGAATTTCTGCTACGTTCCCCAACACGCGGCGGCATCCTCCTACTGCTCACGGTCACCTTCACCAACCCGTTTGACGCGCGCGAGCTCCTCGACCAAGTCTTTTGGTGCGGCTGCAAGGCCATCTTCTTCACCGTCTACAACATCTACACCAACTACGAGCGCATCTTCCTCGCTCCAGGCCAGATGCACTCCCTTCCCTACGACGAGGAGGAGGAGGTGTGAAGATGAAGACGGTGTTGAAGGGGCGCGCGCGGCCAAGGTGGAAGAAGAAGGTCAAGATGAAGATGTTCAAGCCCGGAGTCAAGCTCGTCATGTTTTGTTTTTTATTTTGTTGCTTTTCTATGTCGTGTCGTGTCGTGTCATGTTTCGTCATGTGTCTGTGAACTGTCCGTGAACTTATCATAGTTATTGCAATGGTACGGTATGTTCCATCTTATCTAAGTTATTAGGGTTTATTATGTGTGTTAAAAAATGTCCGTGCCCAAACATATCATTTCTTCCCTAAACAAGTCATGAAGTTCGAGAACTTGTGGTTTTCATTAATGAAAATCGGAGGGGGTGAGAAGCCCTCTGTTTCATTCAAACAAAAAGTCATGAACTAACATGCAAATTTATTCCATTTAAATCCTAAACCAAGTGCCACTCTAACCCTAAACCAAGTGCCACTCTGACCAAAATCATGTGGTAGTGCAACATACATTTTCAACCTTCCAACCCTCCAAAATTTAAGTGCAAAACAATGGAAAACCACTCTCACGCGTGTGCAAACATTCACGGTCTCACTATTTTTAAAAAAAAAATTCACAATCTCACTATGTATACCTTCCTTCCCTATCCATGTCAAAGTCTTGCCATTTGTCCTAGCGGTTACCAGCGCAGCCCTAAACACCACAAACCCACGCGGTCCTGGGTTCGAGTCCCCAGCCACACCAATTTTTTGTGCATTTTCCACCCTTCATTTTTTAGACAAATTATGTTTTTCTCAATGTAATGCCCTTAAAAATTGTTCATTTATTTTGGCACTTGGCGTAAACCTCTACTAGAGCTGAGGCACATTTTCCATGACATTTTGGTCTTTGATTTAAATCACGGTGTATTTGAATTGGATTAATTGAAAAAATTTCTAACCTTAATTGTTTGGCTCCGGAATAATTCAATTAGCTTCCACAAAAAGTTCCAGCATTATGATTTACTGCCTAAATTAAATCAGAATAGAAAACAGAAAAATACGCAAGAGAACCCCCGAATGGGCCTAATTGGATGCAGTTGGCCCATTAGTCTAGCCTGCACTTGGCTCTACGCTCTGAATTTGACCCAAGAGCAACCTTTTTTTTGGACAGAAAGGCAGAGCAGAGAGCTGCATTTCATTGATCAAAAGTTTCTGAATTCCTAATTTCTTCACTTTTTTCCAACATATTTAAATGTTGGTCACTTCTTCTCTTTTTGTTTCAACATTTAAACAACTTTAACCAACATTTAAACTAGGTGGATTTCTCAAACAATCTCAAGATTACAAATTCCTCCATAATTCATGCCTTTTCATACATTTTCAACATTACAACCAGCGCGATTACCATACCTACAAATGCCCAAAAGTATTTGCAAATGGGTATTGGTAGTGCTTGATCTTCAAGCTTCCTAACCTTCTTCTTCAACATCCTAAGCTCAACATCTAGCTCTCTGTCAGTGCGTGCTTCGCCCTCCATCCCTTCTTCCGGAGCTCGTGGTGCGGCCACTGCCGTTCGTGGCAGCATGCACAACCATTCTTCATGCTCTTCTTGCAGTTCATTCATCAGAGTCTTGGCCTGACCATCGGCCCAAAGAAAGAAGTATGTCACCTGCATGAACACCAAACAGATCAACCCATTGCTCAAAGATCCCGACCAAGAAAATGGCGCAATTGCCCCGATTCTTACCCCATTCTCGCTGCACATGTAGAACGGACGATTCTGGTTCCTCGGTGTCTGAGAAACCCTCCGATCAACGCCCGCCCGGCATCGCGGACAGACGAAGACATGCATGTCCACACGTGCCCGGCTCTGCATCCGCGAGGTGGCGCGGGAGTTTGAGGAAGACATGGAGCTCGGAGCCGAAGGGATCTCAACGCCGCCGCGCCCTCCACTGCTAGCTTCCCACCGCTGCGCCCTCCACAACTAGCTTCCCGCCGCCGTGCTCTCTCTCTCTCGCCGTGGTCACTGTCGTGCTCTCTGTCGCCGTGGTCACCGCCGCTGTCGCCCGCTTATATAGCACACCCGCCAACAGCTCTCTGCTCAACGGTTCTCTGCTGGGTCCCACAAGCCACGAGTGCAACGGTCTAAATAAAATTGGCCGTTTCTGTCGCCTGGTCCCACCTGTAAGGGCCGAGTCAAAAGGTTGACCTGACGGAGACGGCAGAGTTCACGGAACGAGTCGGTGCGCACGGACTAGGGGCAAAACTGAGCACAATTCGCATCTGAGGGCAAAACTGAGTACATGGACACCACTAAGGGCAAAAGGATAATTAACCCTACCCAAATAGGTTAGCCTTTAAAACCGTATGATGAATCCATGAATAGGCAAGAGATAACCTAGCAAGCTGAAACATCTTAGTAGCTAGAGAAAAAAATCAACCAACGCCGAGCTCTCCTGCATTAGTCATGGCCACCACCGACCCGAGATGCAAACCAGTAGCATTGAAACCTCTAGATCGAAGACACTTGATGGAGGAAATTGTCATGTTCAAAACTCAGATGACAAATGGAGATAAACTGCACAGCTAGAGCATGAGGTAAAGCTGAATGTCATCTCCACACAGACTGTTCTATCAAAAGAAAAAAAAAACAAGAATGTCCTTATTTTAACGTAAAAATATGTTAATACTCCTTGAGTTCAAAGGAAATGATTTTTTATATTGACACAATTCTGAAACATATCTTTGATCCTTTATTAACATGGTACTCTCTCTGCCCCATAATAATGTGCATAGTGATTTTCATGAAAGTCAAGGTTCACATTTTATGTGAAATTTACTGAGAATACTGTTTTATATCTACAATATCAAACATATATCATATGATATATGTATTTCATGATTTATTAATAGTATTATCAATTTGCTAATCTATTGCAAACCAACCTGCGGTTGGATAGTTAGAGGAACAGCGGTATTCCCAGCCCACCAGGATTAAATCCTTATACTCGCATTATTTCTAAATTTATTTCAAGATTTCTGACGATGCACTTTTAGTGGGACGAGAGGAAGATGCTCATAGGGATGAGTGTATGTGCATATGCAGTGGCGAATCTACTAGGGGGGCTTTAATAGGCTAGCCCCCCTCCAGCTTTGCAAAATTAGTTTTTACTACTAGTTTAAAGGCCCAATCCAGCTATTTGTGAGCCCAACACAACATATATTCGCATGAAATAGGCACCCAGCCCACCCTCCATTTTCTCTATTCAGACATGAATTATTCCTTGAACTACGAAGAGAGAATATGCTGACACAGATAGTCTTGCATGTATTGCCTAAAAAAATGATAGCCTTGCATGTGTGATTGTCAACGGAGCGTGCCCAAATCAGATCGATCAAATCACGCGTACCACAGAGACAAATAAGTAGAGAGCACGCAGCAGGACAAGAGTACAGCAAACGCGATAGCGTCAGGACTCCGCGGAGCAAAGCTCGCCACAGCGCTCCTCTCCACGCCTCGCCCATCATCACATCCCATCCCAGCGGCCCGGATTTGGACTCGACGCCGCGGCCAAATCTTTCGCGGCCGCGATCGCACACGCCAGGCAAGGAGTCCAACCCCAACCCCGAGATGGCGACGACAACCGCGGCGGCGCCGGCGGCCGGGTACGGCGCGGACGGCGTGTACCGCTCGCTGCGCCCGCCGGCGCGCATCCCGTCCGACCCGGGCCTCTCCGTCGCCGACCTCCTCCTGCGCCGCGCCGACGCGTGCCCGGACGCGCCCGCGCTGATCGACGCCGCCACGGGCCGCGCGCTCACCTTCGCCGGCCTCCGCTCCGCGGTGCTGACGACGGCCGTCGCGCTCGCCTCCCGCGCGGGCGTCCGCCCCGGCGACGCCGTGCTCCTCCTCGCGCCCAACTGCGTCCTCTACCCGGTCTGCTTCTTCGCGGTCACCGCCGCCGGCGCCGTCGCCAGCACCGCCAACCCGCTCTACACCCCGCGGGAGATCGCCAAGCAGGCGTCCGACGCCCGCGCCAAGCTCGTCGTCACCGTGGCCGAGCTGCTCCCCAAGGTCGCCGCCCTCCGCCTGCCCGTCATCCTCCTCGACGACGCCGCCCCTCCGGCGACGGCCGACGTGACAGTGACGCTCTACTCCGACCTCGTGTCCGGCGCGGACGAGTCGGCCTACCGCCGCCCGCCGACGAAGCAGGGCGACACGGCGGGGCTGCTCTACTCCTCCGGCACGACGGGGGAGAGCAAGGGCGTGGTCCTGACGCACCGCAACTTCATCGCGGCGGCGACGATGGTGACGTCGGACCAGGACGAGCGCGGGGAGCCGCCCAACGTGTTCCTCTGCTTCCTGCCCATGTTCCACATCTTCGGCCTCTCCGTCCTCACCTTCGCGCAGCTGCAGCGGGGCAACGCCGTGGTGGTCATGTCGGGGTTCGCCATGGACTCCGTGATGAGGGCCGTGCAGCAGCACCGGGTGACGCACGTCTTCTGCGTGCCGCCGGTGATGATCGCGCTGGCCAAGCACGGGCGGGCCGGCAAGCACGACCTCAGCTCGCTCAGGTTCATCGGCTCCGGCGCCGCGCCGCTCGGCAGGGACGTCATGGAGGCGGTGGCCAGGAACTTCCCCGACGCCGAGATCGTTCAGGTAACCAAACCTAACCAATCAGCCAGCCAGCTGCTCTGCACTTTTCATCTGCTGTTGTAGTGACAGAGAGTAGTCTTTTTGTTGTGCTTTTGTGGGGACTCAATCTCTCTGCTCTTGTCGCTTCCTTAGAAAGGCTATCTAATCAGGTGATTAAGACAGGGTTTCTGCTGACATGATTCCCTCCTTTTTATGGTGATTAGAGCTTGCGAGTACACAGCAGTATGCAAACAGCTAGATTTCCTATGCTTGATTTTGACGGTGGATTCCAATATTTTATACAGTGCATAATGAATCGAATCTACAGAATACAGAAAACTGCATTGAACAAGTATCGGCATCAGAATCCCCTTATCGTGTTACAGCTTTTTTTTGTCTCAGATTACTGTTCGTTGATTTGTAACAATTCTGTACTGTTGCAACAGTGATGCCCAAAGTCAACTATGTGTTTTTAGAGCGAAATGACAAAGTCAGCTATTCCTGTATCACTTACACGTTAGTACCACTCTTACCTTCCGAATCACGTTATTCTATAGATATAATACTATATTTTTGTTTATTCATTTATCTAAACTAGTATTACTTTTATCAGATACTCCCTCCATTCACAAATATAAGATGTTCTAACTTTTTTCTGAATCAGATGTATACAAACACATTTTAGTGTGTTTGTTCACTCATTTCAGTTTGTATGTAATTCACTTTGAAATAACCAAAAAAATCTTATATTTGTGAACGTAGAAAGTACCTGATCACAGTTGTTTGCCTTTCGTATCATGCATTGTGTAATATACCTATCTATCTATCTACAAATCTACAGGAAGATGTTTATTTTCAGATAACTGCGTAGAATCTCATGCTAGCAAATTCTGTAGGCAATTTCGAAACTATGCTGCTATGGTTCAGCGGTTTGCTACACGGCCCTCCTTATATGTAGTAATATGGCTTTATTCTCTCATGGTGATACCTGATTGATACCTGTAAACAGGCTTAAGTATTTCATATCTCAAGTTGTATTGCGCGTTGTGATTTTATGGTTCGCAGGGCTATGGTATGACTGAGACGTGTGGGATCATATCGCTTGAATACCCAGAAAAGGGACAAGCTCGTCAGTTCGGGTCAACTGGAACACTTGTCGTTGGAGTTGAAGCAAAAGTGGTTGACGTAGAGACGCAAAAACATCTACCACCAAGTCAACTAGGAGAAATCTGTATCCGGGGACCACAAATAATGGAAGGTAAAAATTCGAACATGTGCGTTAGGTTTTTGTTCTTCTTCCCTGCCTTTTGATACCAAACAAGCCATTATTCCATAGAACATACATATTTTGCTTGATCAAACATTACATACTTACCAAGCTCAATGTAAATGATATTAGTTATTACTAGATTGGAATTGTAGCCATTGGTAATGTCGTTGTGTTACAAAATGTGGTAAAAATTGATATTACCATTTCTTTCACGCATTATTAACATTGCATGGTTTATCAAGGCTAGTGATTTTTTCTTAATTGGAAACCCTAGTGACTATCAGGCATCCAGTACTATTTTATTTCTATATAATATTTTTTACTGGCAAGAAATCAACTAAATTTCCATGTATCCTGTCCTGAAGGGATTAGAAGGCCAGAAATTCTCCTTATATGAGTTGATTATTTGTAGGGTATTTCAACAATGTGGAGGCCACTGATTTTACAATCAAGCAAGGATGGTTGCATACTGGTGATCTTGGATACTTTGATGATGAAGGCCAGCTTTTTGTCGTTGATAGACTAAAAGAGCTGATTAAGTACAAAGGTTTCCAGGTAATTTTTTTTGCAAAGTATTATTTAGTTTTCTAATGGTTGCTAGAGTCTTCGACTTGTGAACAGAGAGCGCTTTCTCAAGGACAGTTCTAGCAAGCCTCTGCAGGGCCCTTGCTTCTCCTTATGTTTGTTTCATATGTAGCCAACCATTACACTGATAGGGTGTGTGTAATATTGTCGAATGAATGACATATCGGAGTTATCCAGAGTTCACCACAAGCATATTCCTCAAAGTTTAAAAATAGCGGGCTATGCCATTTAGTGGCGGGTCTGACAGAAGCTATGAAACGCTAAAACAGAGCTACAGCGAAGCTTGTCGTTTGTCTTAAATCATGAAATTTTTGTCACATATATTTGGCATACACATGTTCAGGCATAAAAAAACAGGCATTGATCAAGCATCCTAATTCAATAATAACTAAGTTTTGCATCAATGTATCATATATATCAGAAAACAATAGGGTAGATGGATGGCTTTGTGGAACTCACTTACGTCCCTCCTCTGGCTGCAATGGCGCTAAATGACTCCAAATTTACTGCTATAGCGGGAAAAAGCGAGCTATTAACATCATTTTCAATTTAACGCTAAAAGTGCATAGCTTTAGCGGGAGGGTTCTCTAAAAGCTCTAGAGACACTATAGCAGGCTAATAAACTTTGATATTCGTACCTCTAGATAGGATAACACCACACCTGATCCAATGGGAGGAGTAATGTGTGACATTATTCATCATATACCTTAACACTATTTGTGTTGCAAATCTTAGCCTCCCATTTATTTATTTTTTGGAAATCCTTCTTCTTCGCCTACCGAGCTTAAAGTTCACTAAAAGCCTTTTTTATTATTATTATCATCTTACCAAAAGCCAATTCATCATGTTAACTTAAGCAGTTGGGTTCTTGTTTACTGTCTGAATAGAAGCCTTGCTTTGCTCGTATCCAATCTAAGAATCATGATGGAAACCCGTCCTTTTGCGCTTTTTTTCTTGCTCGAACATACGTCATACTTTGTCCTCTGTACATAAACCCCTCTGATCTTTTGTTTGTTTAACTGGTAGATTGCACCTGCTGAGCTTGAAGGATTACTTCTATCTCATCCAGAGATTCTGGATGCCGTCGTTATCCCGTAAGTTGCCTCCTAAACGTTAAGTGATTCTAGCGGCTTTTTGAGTATAAAATAATTCTTGCAGCCTTCTTGGTTTGGACTTCTTTTGTCTTCTGTTTCTTATCTCTTGATTGACTGGGAGCTCTGCTTGTTTCCAAGGTTCCCTGATGATGAAGCTGGGGAAGTTCCTATTGCCTATGTGGTGAGGTCACCTGCCAGTTCATTAACCGAAGTGGACGTCCAGAAATTTATCGCCAAGCAGGTGAGGCTGACTTCAAACCTTGCTAAATCGCGACATCAGATCAGAGTACCTCTACCTTATAAATTCCAAAACTCAAATAGCAGCAGAACTTGTGGACGAGTCACCATCACTAGGATGAAAATACACACTTGAACAAGCAATGTTTTTTTTTGTTCTTTCAGAACTGCATTCTAATCCAGCTTTAACTCTGATCTACATTTCAGGTCACGCACTACAAAAGACTGAGGCGGGTCACCTTCGTGGAGAGCGTGCCAAAGTCAGCCGCAGGCAAGATCTTGAGAAGAGAGCTCATTGCCCAGGTCAGATCGTCCAAGTTGTAGGAAAATTCGCTTCGAGATCGTGCTACATTTCCAAAAATCTACTACCATTGGGCGATGCCGAGGCTTAAAAATTCCTTTTGCCGGGGCATCGTTTTCGTTTATATGGCGCAACATAAATGTCAATCTCAACATTGTACAAAAGATTGTATGTGACAAGACCATTGTTCGAATGTACCGTGCATGACATCTATACAACGAATGAAGAACATGAATATCAATGAATAACGGCTATCTGTACAAGGAACGGATATGTGCCGAGTCCTGGAACTGGGTGCCCCAGTACTCATGATACGCCGCGGGATCGGCGGCCCCTGCAAAACGTAGAAAAAACCGTGCGTTGTGTTCAGGTTCAGCTGAAGAAGGGCAGGAGCAAAACTGCGGCGAGGCAGTCTCCGACCACTTGGGAGTCTTGGAGAATGACCAGAATTTTAGCCGTTTACCTGTGTTTGCCGAGCCTGTCATCATCATCACCGTGCTCGGCGTCGCGCCTCCGAGGAATGGCGGGGACGGGGCTTCTTCCTCCTCCTCCTCCTCCTCTCCTTGTCCCGGAGGCGGCGGCGGCAGTAGAAGCAGCGAAGGGTCGGCGTACATCATCTTGCCGTAGCCCCTCTCCAGCGTCCCCTTGTCAAACCAGAGCAAAAAGGTCCTGGAGATTGAACAACAATGGTTCAGGTGAAGCGCTGGTAGTAGCCAGTCAGTCACCTTGTGCACGGTAGCCTAAGATCGAAACCTAAGATGGAGAAATCAAGATCAACCATGCATGGCTTAGTATTATTACCTTGGAATAACATCGCCGCAGCGCTGCCATCGGAGATGCATTCTGCTTGCTGCTGGAGGTTGTGTAGCACTGAACCGCTCGGACGCGCATTTGACCTGCACGCACGAACATTGTTAGTCACATCACCATGATCATGATGATCCTCTCTGTTTGAAAGGGAGAGCAGAGACGGACTCCTGTTGCAGAGCGCATCATTGCATCATACCTGGATCCTGAGCGTGTCGAATCTCGCGTCGTCGAAGCGCGCCGACATGGCCAGGATGTTGGACCAGAGGATGTCGATCTTGACCAAGGCGTCGGCCCGGTGCAGCTGGAGCACGATCTTCTTGGGCTTCTTGTACTGGAACTTGGCCGCTATGTCGGCCTCGTCCGTTCGATCGATCTAGAAGATATGGCCATGAGCGAGTACATAGAAGGTAGTAATAACAATCAACAAAACAAGATAGCCAAGAAAGAAAGGAACGCAAAGAAACCAAGAGCATGCGATTCTATCGGTGTGCAGCCGGAGTATAGTTGAGTAATGAGTAGGAAGTATGAACCTTGCTGTCGCCGATTTGGAGCGCCCGCAGTCCCACCCGCGTCAGCCGTCGCTGGCCCTGATTCTTCCCCGCTGGCGCCCCCTCCTCCTCTGGGCCGGCGCCTCCGTCGTCGGGGGCTGGGTCGAGCGCGGCTCGCATGGACGTGATCAGACGCAGGAAGGGCTCCCGGATCTCGAGCCCCAGCCGCGGCGCCCTGGCCGGGCCGCCGTGCTGGTACTGGCACAGCCCGCCTGCTCCGTCGCCGTTCGTGCCGCCGGCGTGCTCCGACGGCGAGTCGGTGGAGTCCGTCATCTCGTCTGGCCGCCGGGGAGCGGTGCGGCGCCCGAGCATGGGGGGAGGAGGAGCGGGCGGGGGGAGGGGAGAAAAGCGGAAGCCTGCGTCGGCACGCGGGCGTAGACGTACGACGCGTTTGTAGCGCGGCCGGTGTCCGGCGGGCGCACGAGTCGCCGACTTGCCGTGCTGCCGGCCGCGCGCGCGCCCGTGCGTGTGTCTGTTGGGGCCGTTGCGAATTGGGATTGCGGTTGGTGCGGCTGCACTTTAGTGGGGCCGGGGTATATATAGGTACCGTGTGACGGGACGACACGTCCTGTGAAGCTTTCAGAATCTGATATTTACGTGCAAGTCCAAAGGATGGCTGTCACCCTTAGATCTCTCATCCAATGGCTCACGAAAACCCGTATCATGGTAGCACCTAAACTCTTGTATCACCTGATATTTTCTCCACGTCCTGTGAAGCTAAACTCGATCGGACGAAGAGCTGGAGGTTGGTAAGCTCGTCTGGTCGTGGCCATCGCCAACCGAACTGATCTTGAGCTCTAAGACTTGAAGCTAGCTTCTTCACCTAGACCGTGTCCAGGCCAATGCGGGTCACCTCCACCACACAACCACGACTCCAAAACCGAGCGGATCAATGTACACTCTTAACGTCTAGAGGAGTCGGCAAGTGGGTTGTAGGACCTGACCACGCCCAGGAAAGAAGTCATGGAAGAATCGTCGACGATGTTGCATATTGCGCCCCGAATGCCCACGTCCTGAGAAACGCCCCATACCAAACACAACGTTCAACATCCCCATTCTAAACCGCGGACACCACGAGCAACTAAGACAATGGATTCATCAAGGGATCACCGCCGCCATCGTCAACCAGTACCCTCTTTCATGTACGGCTGGGTTATCGAATATGAAATGAGTTTGGACATAACCTT
Source organism: Triticum dicoccoides (assembly GCF_002162155.2). NCBI lineage: Eukaryota > Viridiplantae > Streptophyta > Magnoliopsida > Poales > Poaceae > Triticum > Triticum dicoccoides. The sequence continues at coordinate 29,150,116 of NC_041386.1, read as the reverse complement.
CCTTTCGGGCTACTGGATTTATGTTCTTATTAATTTTCTGGTGGGGCGCTAATAGCCGACACCAATGGAATATTTTTGGACCCTAAGGCTCACGTTGATTCCGTCCTTTATTGAATAGACAGGTCCTCATGAGTTGGGTAAGCCTGTGCTCGGGAAAGAAAGGAGTAGGGAGGGATTGAGAGAACATTCACGGTGAAAAATGGAGGGGGGAAAAGCATACTATTCTTTGAAATTGTGGAATTTGACTCAATTAGAGCTATGGTTTGGCAAGTGAGAAGGATAAGTAGGAGTAGTAGGGGGAGCTGGACCGACCCTAGGTGAGTAAGCAAGTTGCTTCTACTTGATCATCATAGACAACCAAATCCATTTGAGAGTTGTCTGATGTTAGTGTCCGTTTCATCTTCCTTGGTTTCTGTTTTCTTATTCAAGATCTTGCTTTTCATGGTTCTCATCTCTGCAAACTCGCGACACCACCCGTCACACCTTGGGAATTGGTTTTGCCCGAAGCTCGTCAGAGTGAACAGAAGATCCCATGTAAAAGTATCAGAACAAATGCTTCTAGAAATTAGTACATCTGAAATTTCTCGCACCACCTCATCAGGGAGAAAAAAAAAGATGCCAATCCCAATTAGGAATGCGATAGTGGGAGAAAGAGAGATCCGCGGAACCGGACCTCGGGTATTCTTAGTGTTTGAAGAGGGGCACCATCGTCCTATCCGATGAAACCTGACCGTTGCTATTGGTGAAAAAAAACTTGTGGTATTATGTATATCATCACTCTAGAAAATTTTCTTGTTACTTTAGCCGATCTTAGGATATACTGTATGACATATCCAGGTGCTACCACAAGTAATCGGAAGCAGAGCCTTTAGTACGTGCAATTAATATGTGCTGCTGTGTTCCGTGGCCATTAGAGAGCAGTTTTGGATCTTTGATAGTGTGCTTGAGCGGATACCACAATGCTGTCTTGGATAGCTGGGAAACGTATAGTTGGCTCAGGTTGCAGCAACTGGATGTGCGCCGTGAAACCAAGACAATGGTTTTTCTAAAACACCCGGTTAATTTGTGCTATCCTTTTTGTCCTGACAGAAATTTAGGAGCACAGAGAATTCAATAAGATGACGCAAATGTTCCTCATGATGGAAAAAATTGATCGGCCTTCGCCCAGTTTCGAGTATCACGGTTTCATAAGGGTATTTCTTTCACCAGGCTATGCATATTGCATACTGCATATTAAAAAAAAACAGCATCAAGTTAAGTTGCAACCATACAAAAGGAAAAATAGTATAATTATGTGTGATGTCAGATTTTTGAATAGGCCATGCCAAAATCTGAGACTGAATTAGCACTAATAAAATCATTCAGAAGTTGCTCCAATGGCAAGATCAAAATTGGCGAAAACTGGTGGCAAAAGAAAAACAAAAAACTGAGTGCAAGATGGTCTTTTCCCTACTCCGTTTGGTCAAAACGGAGCATTGACTATACAGAGTGGCAGATTGTGAAGCATTGTTAAAAGCTAGAGTGGCAACGGTGGAATGTCAAATTTAAGAGTGGTATAGGGAAAACGGACAAGAGCTAGAGTGGCAACAACAAAATTTTCTGACCTTCAGTAAGTGATGCTAGCACACGCAGTGGCACAAGTGTCTAAAACCCTGAATTATTAATCAACATGTATATGCGTACGGTAATAAGAAGCAAGGTTGGTTGGTTGATGCAAAGCATCAACAGTAAGAAATTCATGATATTACATTTTAAACATCATCCAATGTTGCATAACATAATAAATAAACAAACTAGTACATTGAAGGCATTACACAATCGACAACAAAAACCCTACTTCTGAAAACATTCATCCATCACCTTAGGCTCGGTTTAGTGTTGCTACATTACATTGTGTTGACCTTGTATATTATAACTAAATAAATAGCCTCGAAAGCAGGACAGTGGCTTATTCATACGGTAAGTAGACAAATGCTTGTTGAAAACACCAGATTATGATAATTTACACCAGTATCAAATTCAGCCTTAGTGAGAAAGGCTTTAGCAATTCTAAGCCAACATACACGGATAATACATTAGCGTACATGGCTAAACTATATAAACACTTGACTAGAGAGTTTTCACAGTTAAATACATAAGCAACTTGCAGGGGGCAAGCAGTTCATTAAAAAACAATGCCAAATGAGTTTCATACATTTCGACCACAAGTTTATCTATAATTTTACATGTCTACCTTTCTATCAGCTTCTCAAAGTAAAACACGTGAAAAGTCTAGCAGCGCAAATGCATGGGCCACCCTTACTCATACAAAGGAGAAATAAAGCAATGCATGATCCTGATGAGGATGCTGCCTAAATGCAATGAACAATTGACTAAGCTCAAACACATTTACTTTTCACTTGAAAGAATAATCATAGACTAGCAACATAACACCCATCGTGAAATTTCATCGCCAGTGCCCTTTTCACAATCTATGGATCATGGCACACAAGCAGCAACACTGCAAGGCATATCCCTGCATCTACCATTCCATCAGCATAATTCGATCAGAAAACAGTAGAACAATGCAACTCAATGAGACAGGCACCATTCATCACCCTATGATTTCGTCTGATCTCTTAATTATCACTACAACCTTAGCCTTACTCTGTGCACACAACTACGAAGGAACATGCATTTGGTCGAACACCTACCGTACAGACCGAAAACACCAAACAGGCCCGTACCACAATCGAGATACCAGCTTCCTTTCTCAGCTGAAGAGAAACAGAGTCAACTTACGGAGCCCGGAAGGGGGGAATTAACACGGAGGGTTTGGGTTCAGTCGCCGCATCATCTCATGACGTCGTCGGCAAGCGGGTCAAGCCACCCCTTCCGCGGCAGCCTCCGCCAGCGCCGCCGCTAGAAGCGCGACGAAGAGGATGAGGAGGGGGGCCAGAGCAACGACGAAGAGAATCTCAGCGGCGGATGTCCGCGCGCTTCTGGCAGCCGCGCGCCGCGCCGCCGCGAGCTCGGCGTCGAGGAGGCGCGCGTTCCGGAGGTCGAACTCCTGCGACGAGAGAAAGCGCGACGGTAAGACAGACGCGTCGGAGCTAAGCGTCGCGCATGCCACGGGGAAGCGGAGGAGGCGCGGCGTTCCGGGTTACCACGGAGGATGAGGTCCGGCGGGTCGTCGCCGTCGAGGGGGGTGGCTGGCGGAGGGAGGAGAGGACGAGAGACGCCCTGGAGCAGCGCAGCGCGAGGAGGAGGGCGCCGTCGGCCCCCTGCTTCTGCTTCTCCTTCTCCATGGGGGCTCCGCGCGGGCGGCTTCTAGAAGCTTCCTGAGGGTTCCGATGTTCTCTGCGGCGGATTGCGGAGGAAGGACGATAACGGCGTTGGCTTTTTCGAATGGAGAATTTGGGGGAGACGGATTGGTTTCTAGAGGCCTCCTTTAGGGGGGCGTAGAGGGGGAGCTGCTATGTGGCGCCCGCTGCGAGCGGTACACTCGGGCTGCTAACGCGCGCACTCATGGGCCGGCACAAGTAGGGCAGTTTTTTTTCTTGTTTAATTCTTTCTTTCCTTTTATTTATCGGGCGACGGGCGGATAATGAGAAAAGATCCGCTGCCTGCTAATGGACGTTGGATCTACCCACGTAAGCAGCCACTCTTTTGCAATCCTCAAAAAAAAAAAGCCACTCTTTTGCAACAAAAGTGATGTTGCAGAAGGCCCTCTGCAACAGGATCGTTGTTGCAATCACCTTAAAGCATTTAATTTTGTTGATCATTTACTACAGTAATTTTTGCAACATAGCTCATGTTATAGAAAACCTTTTGCAGCACCGGACATGTTGCGGAGAGCATTCTAATGGTAGTTGTGTGCAGCTCATCGGAGAAGCTCGCTGGAGAAGTTCTCCAGAGAAGCTTGTCGACGTGCTTGCCGACGCCAAAGTGCCAGTGGCTTGCACACCTTGCAACAGAGCGCTCTCGCTAGAGAAGCTCATCGGCGTGCTAGTCAGCGGCGAGAGCTAGTGGTGGCAAGCAGCGCAGAGAGGCGGTGACTCGATGGAAGCTCGGGGCAGTCGGAGCAGCGCGGGAAGGCGGTGACTCGACAGGAGCTCGGGGCAGTCGGAGCAGCGCAGGGAGACGGTGACTCGACAGGAGCTCGGGAGGAGCGCCGCTGGCTTGCATGCTTTGTAACAACGTGTAGCTCGCCAGGGAAGCTTGTCGCGCGTGCTAGCTGGTGGCGACGGTCGAAGCAACGCGGGGAGGCGGCAACTCGACAGGAGCTCACAGTCGAAACAACGCGGGAAGGTGGCTACTCGACGGAAGCTCGTGAAGAGCACGAGAGGCGACTTCTCTTAAGTATCCAGATCCCGCAACAGACCCATTGTTGCGATGAGAAAGATTGCAAGAACGAGCCAAATGCAAAAACTAGTGGTGGCGAACATGGGGCACGTCGTATGCAGAGAGGGCGGCGGCCACGGATCTA
>NC_041386.1:29094573-29145201 GCF_002162155.2 Triticum dicoccoides | reverse complement strand
TTTAAAGCATTTTCATCTTTTTTTTTCTATTTCTCTTTTTTTCTGTGAAAATAACTAATAAGTTTAGAGATTGGTGAATTTTTTACAATCTAGTTATATAGAATCAACTTATCTTAATAATTTATTGATAATCAATTAAAGTGTTAAAATATGCAAGAAGGAGCCAAATGCAAAAAACTAGTGGTGACGGACATGGGGCACGTGGCATGCATAGAAGGGCAGCGGACATGGATCTGTGACCCCCCCTGATTTTAAGCATTTTCCTTTTTATTTCACCTTTTTTTATTTCTCTATTTTTGCGTGTGAAAATAAATAATAAGTTTAGAGATCAATTAAACTTTTTCAATCTAGTTACACATAATCAACTTATCTTGTAATTTATATACAATCAATTAAAGTGTTAAAATATTCATGTGTTGTAAAAAAATTAATGAATAAAGAAACTAAAAAATATCCATGTATTTTTTAAATGTTCGTCCATTTAAAAAAATTCATGGTGTATTATAAAAGTGTCCATTGTGTATTACAAAATGTTTAACAACATTTGAAAAATGTTTATGACGTATTTAAAAAAACATTCCCACTATAAAATCATTTCTCTTGTATTACCTTGCTGCTTCATTTTGAGCCAATAAAATTCATCATTTGTCTGAAAAAATAATTGTCTCCGGATTACTACTTTTTCAAGATTTATCTATAGCTGGTAGTACATGCATATACATGCGGCATGCCGATGGTGATGGAGAAGAGAGGAGCAAACGGAGGGAAGACACGGCCCCTTGCTATTATTAGACAGACCAGGAAGTCGAAAGTGAGTGACAGCCACCCACTGATGCGCGCCCTGGCCGCGGCGCGCGGGGCTCCTCGTTGACCGCCAGGGTATTAAACGCGGCCGGCCGTGTGCTCCAGCACGGCAAGGCCTTGCTACACACCCGCGCACCTTGCTTGCATTGGATCCACAACCATGGACGCCTGTCGCCTGGTCCTCGCCCTCGGCCTCCTCGCGGCCGCCGCCGCGCCGCTGGCCTCCGCCGATCTCGCCCCCGACTTCTACAAGGAGTCCTGCCCGGACGCCGAGAAGATCGTCGCCGCCGTCATCGAGAAGAAAATGAAGGACGACCCCGGCACCGCCGCCGGCCTCCTCCGCCTCCTCTTCCACGACTGCTTCGCCAATGTACGCACGCCGCCCTCGTTTGGTTCTTTGATTAGTTAGGGTAGAGATTTGATTGGAATCCGTCCTCGACGGAGAGAAAATGTGGGTTGATCTGCCGCCTCTGCGTGCATGCATGCATGGGTGTTTTTATGTTATGTCAGGGGTGCGACGCGTCCATCCTCATCGACCCGCTGTCCAACCAAAGCTCCGAGAAGGAGGCCGGGCCCAACATCTCGGTGCGCGGCTACGAGATCATCGACGAGGCCAAGAAGGAGCTGGAGGCCAAGTGCCCCAACACGGTGTCCTGCGCCGACATCATCTCCCTCGCCACCCGCGACTCCGTGAAACTCTCCGGCGGCCCGGACTACGCGGTCCCCACGGGCCGCCGCGACTCGCTCGTCTCCAACCGCGAGGATTCCGACGACAACCTGCCCGGCCCGGACATCCCCGTGCCCCAGGTCACAGCCGACTTCGTGAAGGCCGGCTTCACCGCCGAGGAGATGGTGCTGCTGCTCGCCGGCGGCCACAGCATCGGCAAGGTCAGGTGCATCTTCATCGAGCCCGACGCCTCGCCCATGGAGCCGGGCTATCGCGCCAGCATCAGCAAGCTCTGCGACGGGCCCAACCGGGAACCGGGCTTCGTCAACATGGACCAGTCCAACCCCAACACCATTGACAACTCCTTCTTCGCCAACGCCATCGCCGAGAAGATGCCGCTCACCATCGACCGCCTCCTCGCCATCGACGAGAAGACGGGGCCCATACTCAAGGACATGCTCAACAAGCCCAAAGAGGACTTCGCGTCGGCATTCGGCAAGGCCATGGAGAAGCTCACCGTGCTCAAGGCCATCACCGGCAAGGACGGCGAGGTCAGGAAGGCATGCAACGAGTTCAACAACCCCATGTCCAGCGACGGCCCCTCGGTCATACGGATCAGCTCCGTCGACCCTGAGGACCTGGACGGCTTGGCGGCCGGCAACAAGCAGGAGCAGGTGTCAAGCATCGTCTCGCAGGGGCACGAGGACGGACAGCCGGATGCCGCCGCCGGCAACGCGGACGCTAAGGCCGAGAAGCCCCACAAGAAGGCGTCCGGCAAGCACAAGCTCCGCAGCGACTAGAAGCAGTGCGCGTGAGCGCGTCACTGCCACACCGCGTACGTACGTAACTACGAGCTGTCGCCCCGCCCACCTCTCCGGCGACGCACGTAGGCCTCCATCCAGCAGCGTCTCCATCAAATTGATTAATTGCGCTTTGAATTACTCTTCTTCTTCCTCGCGGTACTCTCTTCCTTGATTGTAGAAGGAACGAGTGACGTACTACCATACTTCGGCTAGTTACTTAATGCTTGGTTGATTTTTTTCTTTCGAAACTAATATCGCGTCGAGTTTTTAACAGCGACCGTAGCACTCCAGTTTGTCTTAATTTTTTGTTGTATTTGTTCTTGTAACCAAGTTTTTTTGGCTGGGTGCCGAATTATATTGTACCAGTTTTGTTTTTGGCTTCCTTTTATGCATAGTCATACATTGTGCAGTGTTCTTGTTTCGATGGATACACTTACTTTGTGTATTATTATGTTTTTTTTCTCTTTAAAGATCCAGCTTTGGCTGGCTTCATTGACGATAAGCAGGAGGAGACATCTTGTTGGCTTGGGATGCAACTTCTTTTTTTAATGAAAAAACACAGATCTTTATTCATTTCCAATAACAATTACATCTTTTATGAAGAGTGGTACAATTTCACTCAAAGACTCCTCAAACCAGTCAAAAGTTGTAGAAAATTTAGCTAACTTAGCAAGTTCATGGGTAACCTTATTTGCTTCCTTATTACAGTGCTCTTGAATCTAGTAATGAGAAATTCACAAGCCAAAACGTAACAATCGTCAAACACTGCCGCCAATGTACTCGCCGTCCGTCCTCCGTTGCTCATGGTTTCAATGACCTCCAGGCTATCTGAGTTTATAGCAATACGGTCGCAACCCGCCCTTTGAGCAATGGATAGACCATATCTAAGCGCCAAAGTTTACACCGTCAGGACATCCGTGCACTAATCAATTCTCCAATTCACCCCTGCAATGAGCTTTCCTTTATCGTCCCTGAAAACAATGTCGGTCGTGCCACAAAGTAGGTTATGATTAAAAGAGGCATCCATATAAGTTTTAGAGCATCTCCAGCCGCGTCTCAGGAAGGTCTCCCCAGGCGATTTTCTCGCGCCGGCGCCAAAAAAATGGCCCAGTCGCGCCCCCAGGAGCCCGATTTTCGCCTCCCCTCCCTCGCACGCGTTCACACGGGCGCGGCGCGGCTATATAGCTGGTGGCCTCACTCGCCTGTGCCCACACCAGCCCCGCCCCTCGCCGCCGCCCAGCCCCTCCCTCTACCTCTCCTGAGCGCTGCCGCCTAGCCCCTCCCTCTACCTCTCCCGAGCGCTGCCGCCCAGCCCCTCCCTCTCCCTCTCTACCTCTCCCGAGTCCGTCGCCATGGCAGCGCGTTTCCCCGGAGACGAGGCGGCGGCCAACGGCTTCGGCCGTCGTTCGCTGCGCGAACAGGAGTCCTGGCTCCTGTTCCAGGCGAACATCCCGGCGCCGCCGGACATGCGCGCCGGGCCGACGGGGTGGAGACTCAGCGACGGGGGAGTGCCCATTCCCCCGTTGCCCGACGCCGTGGCCAAGCCCAAATACTTCGCCGAGGAGGTCGAGGTCGTACGCGCCTCCCTCACCGACGCCCAGCTCTCCCTCCCCTAGTACGCCGCCGACAACCACGCGGCTTGGGCGGCGTACTTCGAGCGCCGCCAGCAGCAGCGGTTGGCGTCCACCAACGACGCGTCGGTGGTCGGCGGCCAGAAGAACAGTGAGGGGCGCCACCTGTGGTGGGGCGTCCCCGGCCGCACACTCGAGGGCGTGCTGACGTACCTTGAGGGCAGCAACGACCCGCCGTTGGCGTACCCGGCGAGGATGGCCGCCCCGGCGCACCACCGACACGCCGGGCCATGGGCGCCAAGGAGGTTCGGGTCCTCCTTCTCTTCTTCCTCCTCGCGATCTTCCTCGCACTCCTCCGGTACTCCGGTTCTGCTCGGCATCAAGGCCGAGCCCGCGGCGGAGACGCCGCTCGGCCGGCGCACTCGCAGCGCCGGCATCGTCATCAACGAGGGAGGTCGGCGCGCCTCCTCGTCGGCTCCTCCTCCACGCTTCGTCAAGCCAAAGACGGAGCCGGGGCTCGCGCCGGTGAAGAAGGAGCCGGCCGCGCCGGTGAAGACGGAGCTCGACGACGACGACGCGGCCCTGGAATGGGCGCGTAGTGACTCCATAGCGATGGAGAAGGAGCGCCTGGAGAAGGCGAAGGAGCGCTGATACGTCTCCAACGTATCTATAATTTTTGATTGCTCCATACTATATTATCTACTGTTTTGGACTATATTGGGCTTTATTTTCCACTTTTATATTATTTTTGGGACTAACCTATTAACCGGAGGCCCAGCCCGGGATTGCTGTTTTTTTGCCTATTTCAGTGTTTCGAAAAAACGGAATATCAAAGGGAGTCCAAACGGAATAAACCTTTCTGGAACGTAATTTTCTTCCCGAATATGACCCAGGAGACTTGGACCCTACGCCAAGGAAGCTTCGAGGTGGGCACGAGGTTGGGGGGCGCGCCCTATACCCCAAGGCGCACCCCCCGCCCTCGTGGGCCCACCGAAACTCCACCGACGTACTTCTTCCTCCTATGTATACCTACGTACCCCCAAACGAACGGGGACGGAGCCAAAAACCTAATTCCACCGCCGCAACTTTCTGTATCCACGAGATCCCATCTTGGGGCCTGTTTCGGAGCTCCGCGGGAGAGGGCCGTCATCGCGGAGGGCTTCTACATTATCATAGCCTCTCCGATGAAGTGTGAGTAGTTTACCTCAGACCTTTGGGTCCATAGTTATTAGCTAGATGGCTTCTTCTCTCTTTTTGGATCTCAATACAAAGTTCTCCCCCTCTCTTGTGGAGATCTATTCGATTCAATCTTCTTCTTTTTGCGGTGTGTTTGTTGAGACCGATGAATTGTGGGTTTATGATCAAGTCTATCTATGAATAATATTTGAATCTTCTCTGAATTCTTTTATGTATGATTGGTTATCTTTGCAAGTCTCTTCGAATTATCCGTTTGGTTTGGCCAACTAGATTGGTAGTTCTTGCCATGGGAGAAGTGCTTAGCTTTGGGTTCGATCTTGCGGTGTCCTTTCCCAGTGACAGAAAGGGCAACAAGGCACGTATTGCATCGTTGCCATCGAGGATAACAAGATGGGGTTTATTTCATATTGCATGAAATTATCTCTCTACATCATGTCATCTTGCTTAAGGCGTTACTCTGTTTTTAACTTAAGACTCTAGATGCATGCTGGATAGCGGTCGATGAGTGGAGTAATAGTAGTAGATGTAGAATCGTTTCGGTCTACTTGTCACGGACGTGATGCCTATATACATGATCATGCCTAGATATTCTTATAACTATGCTCAATTCTGTCAATTGCTCAACAGTAATTTGTTCACCCACCGTAGAATACTTATGCTCTTGAGAGAAGCCACTAGTGAAACCTATGGCCCCCGGGTCTATTCTCATCATATCAATCTCCATCACTTTAATCTTGCTTTGCCTTTTACTTTTCACTTTGCATCTCTATACCAAAAATACCAAAAATATTATATCTATCAGATCTCACTCTCGTAAGTGACTGTGAAGGGATTGACAACCCCTAATCGCATTGGTTGCGAGTAGCTATCGTTTTGTGCAGGTACAAGGGACTTGAGCGTGGCCTCCTACTGGATTGATACCTTGGTTCTCAAAAACTGAGGGAAATACTTACGCTACTCTGCTGCATCATCCTTTCCTCTTCGGGGAAATCCAACGCAAGCTCAAGAGGTAGAAAGAAGAATTTCTGGCGCCGTTGCCGGGGAGTCTACGCAAAAAGTCAACATACCAAGTACCCATCAGAATCCCTATCTCTCGCATTACATTAGTTGCCATTTGCCTCTCGTTTTCCTCTCCCCCCAATTCACCCTTGCCGTTTTATTCGCCCTCTCTTTCTCCTTCTCCTTCTCCTCCTCCTTTCTCCATTTGCCTTTTTCTCGCTTGCCTTTTTGTTTGCCCGTGTGTTGGATTGCTTGTTTGTCGCGATGGCTCAAGATACTACCAAATTGTGTGACTTCACCAATACCAATAATAATGATTTCCTTAGCACTCTGATTGCTCCTCTTGCCAATACTGAATCTTGTGAAATCAATACTGCTTTGTTGAATCTTGTTATGAAAGATCAATTCGCCGGCCTTCCTAGTGAAGATGCCGCTACTCATCTGAATAGCTTCGTTGATTTATGTGATATGCAAAAGAAAAAAGATGTCGATAATGATGTCGTTAAATTGAAGCTATTTCCTTTTTCTCTTAGAGATCGTGCTAAAGCTTGGTTTTCGTCTTTGCCTAAAAATAGTATTGATTCTTGGAACAAGTGCAAAGATGCTTTTATCTCTAAGTATTTTCCTCCCGCTAAGATCATCTCTCTTAAAAACGATATTATGAACTTTAAGCAACTTGATCATGAACATGTTGCACAAGCTTGGGAGAGAATGAAATTAATGATACGTAATTGTCCTATTCATGGTTTGAATTTGTGGATGATTATACAAAAAATTTATGCCGGATTGAATTTTGCTTCTAGAAATCTTTTAGATTCGGCCGCGGGAGGCACTTTTATGGATATCACTTTAGGAGATGCTACTAAACTCTTAGATAATATTATGGTTAATTATTCTCAATGGCATACTGAAAGATCTTCTAATAAAAAAATGCATGCGATAGAAGAAATCAATGTTTTGAGTGGAAAGATGGACGAACTTATGAAATTATTTGCTACTAAGAGTATTTCTTCTGATCCTAATGATATGCCTTTGTCTACTTTGATTGAGAATAACAATGAATCTATGGATGTGAATTTTTTTGGTAGGAATAATTTTGGTAACAACGCGTACAGAGGGAATTTTAATCCTAGGCCATATCCTAGTAATCCTTCTAATAATTATGGAAACTCCTACAACAACTCTTATGGAAATTATAATAAGATGCCCTCTGAATTTGAGAATAGTGTTAAAGAGTTTATGAATTCACAAAAGAATTTTAATGCTTTGCTTGAAGAGAAATTACTTAAAGTTGATGATTTGGCTAGGAACATTGATAGAATTTCTCTTGAGGTTGATTCTTTAAAGCTTACATCTATTCCTCCTAAGCATGATATCAATGAGTCTCTTAAAGCCATGAGAATTTCCATTGATGGGTGCAAGGAAAGAACCGCTAGGATGCGTTCTTCCAAAGATGCCTTTATTAAAGCGTGTTCTTCCAATTCCTATGAAAATCAAGATGAAGATCTAAAAGTTATTGATGTGTCTCCTATCAAATCTTTGTTTTACAATATGAATCTTGATGAAACTGAATATGATCTTCCTTTACCTAGAAGGCGTTCTAAAAATTCGGAGTATTTAGATCTTTATGATGAAATTGATGAAAGTAGGATTGAAAGAAATAAAAATCTAGATGTTGCTAAACCCACTATATTGGATTTCAAGCAATTTAATTATGAAAGTTGCTCTTTAATTGACTGTATTTCCTTGTTGCAATCCATGCTAAATTCTCCACATGCTTATAGCCAAAAGAAAACCTTCACCGAACGTATTGTTGATGCCTTGATACAATCTTATGAAGAAAAACTTGAGTTGAAAGTTTCTATCCCTAGAAAACTCTATGATGAGTGGGAACCAACTATTAATATTAAAATTAAAGATCATGAGTTTTATGCTTTGTGTGATTTGGGTGCTAGTGTCTCCACTATCCCCAAAACTTTGTGTGATTTGCTAGATTTTCGCGATTTTGATGATTGCTCTCTAAACTTGCATCTTGCGGATTCTACTATTAAGAAACCTATGGGAAGGATTAATGATGTTCTTGTTGTTGCAAATAGGAATTATGTGCCTGTAGATTTCATTGTTCTTCATATAGATTGCAATCCTTCTTGCCCTATTATTCTTGGTAGACCTTTCCTTAGAACGGTTGGTGCGATTATTGATATAAAGGAAGGGAATATTAGATTTCAATTTCCACTAAAAAAGGGCATGGAACACTTTCCAAGAAAGAAAATAAAATTGCCATATGAAACTATCATGAGAGCCACTTATGGATTGCCTACCAAAGATGGCAATACCTAGATCTATCCTCGCTTTTATGCCTAGCTAAGGGCGTTAAACGATAGCGCTTGTTGGGAGGCAACCCAATTTTATTTTTATTCCTTACTTTTTGCTCCTGTTTAGTAATAAATAAATTATTTAACCTCTGTTTTGGTTGTGTTTTTTGTGTTTAATTAATGTTTGTGCCAAGTAGAACCGTTGGGAAGACTTGGGAAAAGTCTTGTTGAACTTGCTGTAAAAAACAGAAACTTTAGCGCTCACGAGAACTGCTGTCATTTTTATTTGGAGAGTGATATTTAGTTAATTATTTTTGCAGAAGATTAATAGATAAATTCCTCACGTCCAGCAATTTATTTTAGAATTTTTGGGGTTCCAGAAGTTTGCGTTAGTTACAGATTACTACAGACTGTTCTGTTTTTGACAAATTCTGTTTTTCGTGTGTTGTTTGCTTATTTTGATGAATCTATGGTTAGTAAAATAGTTTATAATCCATAGAGAAGTTGTAATACAGTAGGTTTAACACCAATATAAATAAATAATGAGTTCATTACAGTACCTTGAAGTGGTCTTTCATTTTCTTTCTCTAACGGAGCTCACGAGATTTCTATGGAGTTTTGTGTTGTGAAGTTTTCAAGTTTTGGGTGAATTCTTTTGATGGATTATGGAATAAGGAGTGGCGAGAGCCTAAACTTGGGGATGCCCATGGAACCCCCAAGATAATCCAAGGACACCAAAAAGTCAAAGCTTGGGGATGCCCCGGAAGGCATCCCCTCTTTCGTCCACTTCCATCGGTAATTTACTTGGAGCTATATTTTTATTTACCAACATGATATGTGTTTTGCTTGGAGCGTCTTGTATTATTTGTGTCTTTGGTTGTTAGTGTGCCACAATCATCCTTGTTTTACACACCTTTTGAGAGAGCCATTCATGAATTAGAATTTGATAGAATACTCTATGTGCTTCACTTATATCTTTTTGAGCTAAGTAGTTTTGCTCTATGTGATTCACTTATATCTTTTGAGCGCTATAATTTTGCTCTATGTGCTTCACTTAGATCTTTTAGAGAATGGTGGTGGATTTGTTTTAAAGAAACTATTGATCTTTCATGCTTCACTTAAATTATTTTGAGAGTCTCTTAATAGCATGGTAATTTGCTTAATAATAACATGCTTGGTATTCAAGATTTGTGAAACTTTCTTTTGAGTGTGTTGAATACTAAGAAAAGATTGAAGCATGATAATTATTTTGAGATATGAAGGTGATAATATTAGAGTCATGCTAGTTGAGTAGTTGTGAATTTAAAGAATACTTGTGTTAAAGTTTGTGATTCCCGTAGCATGCACGTATAGTGAACCGTTATGTGATGAAGTCGGAGCATGATTTATTTATTGATTGTCTTCCTTATGAGTGGCGGCCGGGGACGAGCGATGGTCTTTTCCTACCAATCTATCCCCCTAGGAGCATGCGTGTAATACTTTGCTTTGATAACTTCTAGATTTTTGCAATAAGTATATGAGTTCTTTATGACTATACAATGTTGAGTCCATGGATTATATGCACTTTTTCCTATCCTTCCACCATTGCTAGCCTCTCTAATACCGCGCACTTTTCGCCGGTATCATACACCCACCATATACCTTCCTCAAAACAGCCACCATACCTACCTATCATGGCATTTCCATAGCCATTCCGAGATATATTGCCATGCAACTTTCCACCGTTCCGTTTATTATGGCACGCTCCATCATTGTCATATTGCTAGCATGATCATGTAGTTGACATCGTATTGTGGCAAAGCCACCGTTCATAATTCTTTCATACATATCACTCTTGATTCATTGCATATCCCGGTACACCACCGGAGGCATTCATATAGAGTCATATTTTGTTCTAAGTATCGAGTTGTAATTGTTGAGTTGTAAGAAAAATAAAAGTGTGATGATCATCATTTTTAGAGCATTGTCCCAAGTGAGGAAAGAATGATGAAGACTATGATTCCCCCACAAGTCAGGATGAGACTCCGGAAAAAAAGAAAAGAAAAGAGGCCATAAAAAGAAAAAAAGAAAAGGCCCAAATAAAAAATGAGAGAAAAAGAGAGATGGGACAATGTTACTATCCTTTTACCACACTTGTGCTTCAAAGTAGCACCATGATCTTCATGATAGAGAGTCTCTCGTTATGTCACTTTCATATACTAGTGGGAATTTTTTATTATAAAACTTGACTTGTATATTCCAATGATGGGCTTCCTCAAAATGCCCTAGGTCTTCGTGAGCAAGCGAGTTGGATGCACACCCACTTAGTTTCTTTTGATGAGCTTTCATATACTTATAGCTCTAGTGCATCCGTTGCATGGCAATCCCTACTCAGTCACATTGATATCTATTGATGGGCATCTCCATAGCCCGTTGATACGCCTAGTTGATGTGAGACTATCTTCCCCTCTTTTTGTCTTCTCCACAACCACCATTCTATCACATATATAGTGCTATATCCATGGCTCACGCTCATGTATTGCGTGAAGATTGAAAGTTAGAGTATGAAACAATTGCTTGGCTTGTCATCGGGGTTGTGCATGATTTAAATACTTTGTGTGGTGAAGATAGAGCATAGCCAGACTATATGATTTTGTAGGGATAACTTTTTTTGGCCATGTTATTTTGAGAAGACATAATTGCTTTGTTAGTATGCTTGAAGTATTATTATTTTTATGTCAATATGAACTTTTGTCTTGAATCTTTCGAATCTGAATATTCATATCACAATTAAAAAGATTTGCATTGAAATTATGCCAAGTAGCACTCCGCATCAAAAATTCTCTATTTATCATTTACCTACTTGAGGACGAGCAGGAATTAAGCTTGGGGATGCCTGATATGTCTCCAACGTATCTATAATTTTTGATTGCTCCATGCTATATTATCTACTGTTTTGGACTATATTGGGCTTTATTTTCCACTTTTATATTATTTTTGGGACTAACCTATTAACCGGAGGCCCAGCCCGGAATTGTTGTTTTTTGCCTATTTCAGTGTTTCGAAGAAACGGAATATCAAACGGAGTCCAAACGGAATAAACCTTTCTGGAATGTGATTTCCTTCCCGAATATGACCCAAGAGACTTGGACCCTACGCCAAGGAAGCTTCAAGGTGGGCACGAGGTAGGGGGCGGGCCCTATACCCCCAGGCGCCCCCACCCTTGTGGGCCCACCGAAGCTCCACCGACGTACTTCTTCCTCCTATATATACCTACGTACCCCCAAACGAACGGGGACGGAGCCAAAAACCTAATTCCACCGCCGCAACTTTCTGTATCCATGAGATCCCATCTTGGGGTTGTTCCAGAGCTCCGCGGGAGAGGGCCGTCATCGCGGAGGGCTTCTACATCATCATAGCCTCTTCGATGAAGTGTGAGTAGTTTACCTCAGACCTTCGGGTCCATAGTTATTAGCTAGATGGCTTCTTCTCTCTTTTTGGATCTCAATACAAAGTTCTCCCCCTCTCTTGTGGAGATCTATTCGATGTAATATTCTTCTTTCTGCGGTGTGTTTGTTGAGACCGATGAATTGTGGGTTTATAATCAAGTCTATCTATGAATAATATTTGAATCTTCTCTGAATTCTTTTATGTATGATTGGTTATCTTTGCAAGTCTCTTCGAATTATCTGTTTGGTTTGGCCAACTAGATTGGTAGTTCTTGCCATGGAAGAAGTGCTTAGCTTTGGGTTCGATCTTGCGGTGTCATTTCCCAGTGACAGAAGGGGCAGCAAGGCACGTATTGCATCGTTGCCATCGAGGATAACAAGATGGGGTTTATTTCATATTGCATGAATTTATCTCTCTACATCATGTCATTTTGCTTAAGGCGTTACTCCGTTTTTAACTTAATACTCTAGATGCATGATGGATAGCGGTCGATGAGTGAAGTAATAGTAGTAGATGCAGAATCGTTTCGGTCTACTTGTCACGGACGTGATGCCTATATACATGATCATGCCTAGATATTCTTATAACTATGCTCAATTCTGTCAATTACTCAACAGTAATTTGTTCACCCACCGTAGAATACTTATGCTCTTGAGAGAAGCCACTAGTGAAACCTATGGCCCTCGGGTTTATTCTCATCATATCAATCTCCATCACTTTAATCTTGCTTTACTTTTTACTTTGCCTTTTACTTTTCGCTTTGCATCTCTATACCAAAAATACCAAAAATATTATATCTATCAGATCTCACTCTCGTAAGTGACCGTGAAGGGATTGACAACCCCTAATCGTGTTGGTTACGAGTATCTATCGTTTTGTGCAGGTACAAGGGACTTGAGCGTGGCCTCCTAGTGGATTGATACCTTGGTTCTCAAAAACTGAGGGAAATACTTACGCTACTCTGCTGCATCATCCTTTCCTCTTCGGGGAAATCCAACGCAAGCTTAAGAGGTAGCAAGCGCCAGTGCGCCGCCCTGCGCCACTTCACGGAGCGCCGACGCGGCCGCGACGAAGGCGGAGTCGTCGTCATCTGCGACAGCGACGACGACGACGCGCCGCCGCCACCAGCCCGCGTTGGCAACGCCGGTCTGGGGTCCACCAGGGACGGCCGCGTCAAGGAGGAGAAGTCCGACGACGCCGGCGACGATGGCGGCGACGACGGTGACTACTCGGCGTTCAGCTAGTTTCTTTTTTAGATTAGTTATCTATTTTGCTATGTAATGAAAATCCGCGAACATGTCTAATATATGCCCAAGTTTGCCAAAATTTATCGTGTTTAGCCGAACTTCGCCGAACTATGCCGAAATTTGCTATACAAATTTTATTTTTAAACGCGCCTGGGGGCGGCCCTGGGGCCGGCAGCTGGGGACCAACTCGCCCCCAGGCCCAATTTTTGCGCCGGCTCACCCCCAGGCGGCGATTTTAGGCGTCCTCTGGGGGGCCAACGGCTGGAGATGCTCTTACAAACCCCTTGGAGGTTGTATCCATCCACCTCTTTTGATAGTAGTCTTCGGTGATATGGTCATAATATAGTTTAACGTAATAGCATGAATCCCCATAGAAATCTGGTTGACATCTTGGGTTTTCTCTTTATGGACTAATTTTCGCCTCTCCCACCATAAATACAAGGTTGTCTTTGCAATCATCTCACAAACATTCCGACTACCCAAAATAGTTAGCTCATTTTCAGGTATAGAGAGTAAAAATTCGAGGACCGCCTCACGAGCATAATCAACTTCCCAAGTTCTTTTAATGACCTGATATAGTCCCAGCACTCTCCACACCTCCTTTGCTTCCTGACATTGGAATAACATATGCTTTGTATCCTCTGGTCCCAAGGGACAAGACGGAGAACTAGGGGCGGGGGGCTTTTATGTGCCTATTCACCAAAGTAACTCTACATGGAAGAGTGTCGTGCAAGGTGCGTCATATGAATTTTATTACCTTCGCTGGACAAGATAACTTCAAAATCTCACTCCAAATAGGATTAATAGTTAAACATCCCATATCATCAGTTCTTCTAAGTTTTCTCCCGTGTTGGTGTTCCCATTCCATAGCATAGGCTGGTCGAACCGAAAATACTCCATTTTTTTAATAGCTCCAAGCAACAAAATCTAACATATCATGTTGGGAAAGCGGAATTGCAAGGAACGCGTCAACTGGCCACAAATTTTGTGTAACTAGATTTTTGTCCTAGTTTAGCAGGGTCAATTATATCACCTACCCTTGAGATCAAATTACTCCTTCAAGGTGTGATTAATTTTCTATTTGCACTATTAGGGATCTAAGCATCTTCCCAAATATCGATATTGTGACCATTTCCAACACGCCATATATAACCATGATATAGACAATTAACCCCGTCATTATACTTTGCCAAGTAAAAGAGGATCGTCCCTTCTTTAACTTCGGATTCAACAAATCACCGTCAGGAAAATACTTAGCTCTCAACACGGTAGCACATAAGGACTCTGGATTCTCAAGAATACGCCAAACTTGTTTTTCCAACATTGCCAGGTTGAAACCGTGACTATCCCGGAATCCCATCCTCCCTTGATTTTTGGGTACACACATTTTTCATCAAGCCATCCAATGCATCCGCTTCTGATTGTCCTCGCCTCCCCACCAAAAATGAGACATCGCAAAAGTGATTCTCTTGCAAGTTTTTTTAGAAATTTTAAAGACGGACATCACATAGGTGGGGATCACTTTACAACAGATTTCAGGAGGATCTCCTTCCCTCCTCTGGATAGAAGTTTTTCTTTCCATCCACTTACCTTCATGATGATATGGTCAATCAAGTACTGGAAACAGTCAGACTTGTCCATACCCACATTAGCCGGTAGGCCCAAATATTTATCATTCGACGCTTCAGTCATAATATCAAGAGTGGTACAAAGTTTCTCCCTGATATTCACTCTCGTGTTGGGGCTGAAAAATATGCTTGATTTATCAACACTCACCATTTTCCCAGAGGGGGTACAATATGAATCCAAAATGGCTTTTAACGCCCCGACTGTGTATGTTAGCTTTCATCAGCATCAATGAGTCATCCACAAATAGAAGATTCGTCATAGATGGAGCCTCCGTACATACCTTCACACCTTCAATTTTCCTAGTCTCCTCTGCATGTGACAAGAGAGCGGTTAGGCCCTCGGTACATACCAATAATAAATAAGGAGATAACGGGTCTCATTGTAATCCTCTGGAGGGCTTAAAGCTCGTAGTTTCTTCCGTATTGAACCTAATCGATATTCTATAGTGGAAACACATTGCATAATAAAATTGACCCAACTCTCTTGGAAGCCCAATTTTAACATAATCTCCTTCAAGATGCAACGTTGGTTAACTTGTCAAACTCTCATATCAATGAGAACACTATCACAACACTAGTGAAACCGTTTGGGGCCCCGGAGTGGTGAATTACCGGGGTTTATGGTCCGCACTCTAACAAGCACAAAGTAGAATTCGTGCAAGAGCTTCTAGCCATCAGTGATTTCCATGAAGGGCCTTGGGTGCTTGTAGGGGATTTTAACCTTCTTGTCAACTCCGGAGACCGGCTTTGTGTTCCTACATGGTGGTACTGCTATATCATGAAAGTCTTCCATAACCGTCAGTTTGCCTATGCAACTGACGCATCTCTATTCCTCTGCCGAACCGACACATCTCTCCCAAGTGTCGCATCTGTTCAGATGGTATATACTGTAACAGTAACGATCGAATGAAAAGAAGTTACCATTCACTTGGAAGAAGACAGACATTCCACGATGGACCTAGTATTATCAATAGGATAATCTAATCTGGGGAGTGCTGCCGTATGGCGGTTCCAGCGGAGCTCCTCCCCTAGAGGAAAGAACCCAAAAACAACCTGAATAAAATGAAGCATGCGAACTGACGACATTTTCACAGAAATCAAAAGGTAACTATTTTACATTGCTCTGCACAACTGCATGGCAATCAAGAGAGAAACGACACCTCTAAGGAACAGATTCAAAATCCGCTAGGAGTTACACATGGACATGGGAGCATCACAGATCAAGGGCCTATCACACTCTATCAATCTAATGCAGAGCTAAATCTGATCGACCTACTTCTCCCCTTTACAGGCTCTTTACACGAAAAAAAGGAAAATAAGAAAAATGATAATATTACCAAACACCAATGACAATCAAAACAAACGCCCTGGCTAGTACAGGTGCTCATGCTTCACTCGCCCTTTCAGAATGCCTGGAACAGGGGGTGGTGGTGAGCTTGGTAATCTATTTGTGCCATTACTTGCCATTGCAGATTGTTGTATCTGATGCCGATAAATATTCGGCGTGCTCGAGCCCTCGCATCCATTTGATATCGGCTCCGAAGTACCGGCATTCTCTTCTTTTCCATACGAGTTCAGTGCTTTTAGCACATACGAGTCATCGTGCAACTCAAATGGGGTGCTGCGGATTCAGAAATGCACGTGTCAAAATAGTCAGGACGCCTTGTGTTGATCTAAGAAACAGAAACATAATAGATTCATAGTGAATCATTTCTTTCAAAAGAATTTATTATATGATGATTGGATATGTTCTATTCTTCACTTCTTAGACAAAATCGACAACCCCACTTGGCTTTTTCCATCTGTCTACCCACCATGAGACCGACCAAACACGTGTATCAATATTAGTTGGCATCAAGTCTAAACTTGAAAATTGTTTCAGCGGCACCTTCTGGTTACTAGAAGCCGCTCCAGTTTAATCATATCACTGCATTATGCTATCATCAAATTTTGATCTAACAGCTGAGGTTTTATTTCCCATTATATCCTTCCCATATTTTAAATGTGATAAGAGGCCTGCCCTTCCAGTCATGGCAAGAGAAAAAGAAAAGCCAGGTATTCTTAGATAAACTGGAAAGCTCTATCTCCAGAGGAAAGTAAATAACAGAATTCTTGTCTTACGTATTAAAGTCAAAATGCACCAGTTGCATATCTTCTGATATTTCAACTTCGACAGTTGCATGAGGGCGTGTCTGCAGGATACAAAAAAACTGTCATTTAGCCTGACATTATGCACAGAAAGCAGAACTGTAAATAAGAGAGTAAAGAATAAGTAATTTGAAAATTATTCACCTGGATAAGGATGAATGGCAAGGCCACTCCACCCGAAGGAATGTTTCCTGAACCATACAGCTGCTCATTTCGGTTTATTAAGTTCTGCATACCTAGATACTTCATATACCAGAGACATCCATAAATATATCAATCACAAATTTGACCATGAGATAAATAAATTTCAAAATAAGAAAGATTGACTCTCAATCTAGACCAACAATCCTTGGTAACATTTTCTATTCCAACATTAAACCCTAAGACCAGCCTTTGTATTGCTTACTTATTACTCCCTCTGTAAAGAAATATAAGAACATGTGGAGAGTAGGAACGGCCGCTTACTGCCAATTTTATGGTCGAAATAGCCAAGGGATGGATTTGCATTTTTAAGACAGTGGGCTACTAACAAGTTACTCCAATTTATCCACTACTGAAAGAATGGAATTATCTAATTAATACTGCAGAGTCCCGGTCTTCACGCTAGAACGTCAGGACCATTGATTTTGAGAGGTCAAGGCCAGGAACCAGCCAAATTTTAGTTTGTTGAACTCTGGTCAGAACTACATGTGAATTCGATCTTTCTTCCTTAATCTCAAGCAGCAAAGATCATAACAAACGTAATTTCAGTTTTTGAGTAGCATGGAACATCACAAAAAAAAGAAACAAAATATGCAGAATGCTGGTCTGTGAAGAGTAAATAATTGACAGAAAGCAGGCGGACATATAAACAATTCCTAAAAGGTTGAGAACATCCTCTTATTATTAACATATATCAAATATTTATTCTGCGGCATACTCAAAACTGTAGACAGGGAACTGGGTCAATGAGGTGGACCCCAGTATTGGACTTGAGCTAAGCATGCATATTGAGACACAATGGTACACGGTACACCAAATAAATGCTTTTTTGTTAGGACATTATGTTATGTCAGAGCCACATGATCTGAATAGTACAGTACAATAAGTACACCGAACATTTCATATAGTTCATTTAACATAATCAAAGGAAAACAGGAGAAGTCATATCCTTACTTGATCCTGTAGCTCCTGCAAATATGCACTTTTCTTTTCAATCCTTGCTTTCACTCCGGCGAGATCCGCCTTTAAATAGACACAAATTGATGAATAATAATACTACAGAAGGTACATCTAATGTCAATAGCCATTGAGGGAAAATAGACACAACCTGCAGCTCTTCAATATCATTTATACTAGTCCGAGGCAAGCCTTTCCACTGTATTTCCTTCTTATCCTTAGATATAATGTCCATAGCCATCAGAACATTCAGTGCATCATAAACCCTCCTTCGAATATTTTTCTCATCATATTGTTGCTGCATTTTAACACAGTGAGCACATACACGACAAAACAACTAACTGATGCAAAGGGCATTCATATTTCTTAACTGCATTCGGATTATCAGGATCTGGCGGTTCAATATTGTTATTGGGGTCTGTAAACTCAGCAACAAGTTCATCTGCCACCTGACAAAAAAGGTAAAATGTATGAGCTCTAACATTTTAGTTTCATCAATAATCTACATCCTAGAGATTTCAAGCAACCAGTACAAAAAGAAAGAAAGAAATGTAAATATCATTATCGGCACAGTAATGAAACAGGATAGGTTTCACAGTTTCAAGGAACTCCAAACATCAAAATGCATATATTGAAGGTAGGATACCAGTTTAAAGAGTAGTAGTAGATGGGGGATAACTCACAAGACTAGCGGATTACAATGACTTTCATCACAAAAGATCTTAGTGATCAAATGGTGATGTTACACCATGGTGTGCATCTGTGTTTGCAGTTTCATGATATCAAAGGCATGCAAGTTTGATTAGAACTAGTATGAGAACCAATCACCCTCAAACTGATATAGGGCTGCGTTGATTAAACCAGGTGGACCACATGAGCAAGCCAACTCAATGTTATGGCTAGTTCTCCCCTATACTGTGTGGAAAATGCACATTACTCTATTTCAATAACTGGTTGGATCTTAAATATGGAGCAACGAGAAAACGTATGCGAAGGAATAGGGTCACATATCAAACTATGGCCACTTCACTCCAGTCGCAAGCCTAGCCTTAGGCATCCCCCTCCTTACGGTTAAGGGTAATGACTTCAAACATGGCCAGCTCCTATAGTGTGACAGGCGGTGTGTACAAGGCCCGGGAACGGATTCACCGCCGTATGGCTGACCGGCGATTACTAGCGATTCCTGCTTCATGCAGGCGAGTTGCAGCCTGGTTTCTGGTTAATATATGGCAAAACGCATGCAGCCCACACAAATGATGAAAAAATAACAACAGGAATTTTGAGCTAAAAACTAATAAAGCACTAACCTCATTATATGTTGTTCTCCCTTTACTTTCAACTTTCTCGCAAACTGCAAAACACCAAACAGAACACATTGTGATACCTCTGATGTTGGCAGAAAGTGTACCTCTACTCAATAGGCATGACCTCTAGAATGGACTACAAATGAATGAACAACAAAACGGAAATAGACAATAAAAACAAGCTCTGCTCATTGTTTGAACTTTCATTTGTGCTGTTAATGGTCAAATTATAAATGTGAACATGATACCTTGAATTAAACAGGGTACTAATACAGAAAGGGAACAATTCGACTGACCTTTCATACTGAACTGTCGCAACCCCCGGCCACCTTTATCAGGACCAACTGCTGCCGCTCTTCGCTTCTTCTTCTTGATGCTGTTTGTGAAAACACTTAGTGCACTAAACCAATTGATGCCAGCTATGGTAAGTATCCTTAGAAGTACTCCCTCTGTAAAGAAATATAAGAGTGTTTCTCTAGTGATCTAAATGCTCTTATATTTCTTTACGGAGGGAGTAGAAGTTTAAGCTACAGTTAACTACGAAGCGGCAAGCAGCAGTTTCCATTATTTGATGATTCCAAGTAAATATAAGCGTATATAGGATGGATATTAGATGAGTAAACCGAAGAGAGACACAGAATTGCACATTAACTTCAATGCAACCTTATACAATCTGCAACTATATGGCAGAACAGAAACCGTACGACTGATATTTTACTGATCAACATAACAGTGCACACCAGTATGAGTCTACGAAATAAGGATCGGATCTAACTCCAATTACAGCAAGGCTAGCGTGCAAGACGTAATCCGAAGAACAGCCACGGAAAACACTACGGATCAGCGAAAACTCTAATATCCAGCAGCATCTGTCGCTAGAAGGCAATTTGGGATCGCGGTAGATGGCAGATGGGGAAACTCAATCTGTCAGGCAACCCGAGCAGAGCGATGTCCACGAACCTGATGGGGGCCTGCGAGGAAGGCGCGTCGTCGCCGTTGATGTCGAGGTTGTTGAGGCGGAGGAAGGCCGTGCCGTCGCTGGCGGGCGTGGACGCGGCGGGGCCCGGGCCCGCGCCGTTGGCGGCGGCGGGGCCCTGCTGCTCGCTGCGGCTTGACGGGGAGCCGCCGGCGCTGCCGCCGCTGGTGGAGGCGGAGTGCGCGGGGCCGCTGGAGGGCGGCGGCGTGCCCACGGGCGCCGGCTGCTGCGGGAAGCTCGGGCCGCCGCCCCCGCCGTTCTCGTCCGGGCGGTGGGGGACGCCGGAGACCATGGAGGCCGGGATCAAGCGGGATCGGGCGGAATTGGGGAGGAGACGGGGCTGTGAAACCCTAGCGGGGCGAGGCGAGGTCGGGGGGCAAATGGAGGGAGGGAGGGAGGGAGGGAGAGGAGGAACTCGTTCGGGAGAGCGGGGAGACACGCGAAGCCCAAAGCCTTTAATCCTTTTTGAGTTTTTTCCCTTGGCTCGTTTGGTTTTGTGATTGGGATTTGGCGGTTGCGTGGCGGGCGGGCGGGGCGGCGAAGGGAAAGGTCGTCACCCAGCCGGACTCTGGTGTCATGGTGCTCTTCGCGGGCTGGATATTTTTCTTTCTCATACATCTCGTCGATTCTAATTTAATTGTGGTAAATTATTAGATGGATTCGGATAGTAAATGACAGTATCAGAACCAAAGTACTAAATGGATCACAAATTCATGCTTTCGGGTTATATTTACACATGTTTTTTTTCCTTTCTCATCTTATTCTCAACCTATTTATTCATGTTCTTTTTACAAAGGTAATTTGGGTTGAGGGTGAATTTCCCACGAAAAAAATTTGAGGTTGAACACAGAACGAGGAAAATATACCTTACTGTGTCTACACATGAGAACTGCTCAAGCACGTAGGCACAATATGCCCGACCCGGATTACATCCAAACTGCCCTCCTTTGACATAAAAGGTCCCCGAGTCCCTCGACCAAAATCCCGACTAAGTCACAAGTCCCGTCGCTTGAAAATTGATGCATATGAAGTTTTCAATCTTGCCGACTTCGCTGGAGTGTCGTGTGCCCATGCTCCAGCAGAGGTACCAATTTGCAATATTGTTTGGGAAAACTTTGTTTTTGCCACTCTAATTTTTGTCTACTTCACTTATGTCATTCTAAAATTTGACATATCAGTTCTGTTACTCTTAGTTTTTGACAATACATCACAAATGTCATTCCGTGGCAAAAATAATAATTTTTCATTTCACTTTTGTCATTCTTAGATTTTGAGAATGTATCACAATTGCCATTCTGTGGCAATCAAAAACTAAGAGTGACAAAAGTGAAATGTCGAATTTTAGAGTGGCATAAGCAAAGTTGGGTAAAACTAGAGTGGCAAAAACAAAGTTTTCCCTTATTGTTTTTAGGTGCTTCTACTTGAATCTAGCATTGATACCAATTTAGCCACCACACTTGCCCTACTATAGCAATCATCAAAGCACCACTGAACGTGGGCTCTTTCATTGTCATTTCATTAGCTGAGCTGATCTAACGTGCTAGTAACATCAATGTACATTGCACATTTATCGGTTGGATTAAATCATAGACTGAAGTTCATGATCATTATTATTTTTGTTGCTCCATTGAAAGTTAGACTTCATAAATAAATAATTTGATCCGACCATAGTAGCTCTAGAAAGATTGCTACTTGTGAGCTGCATTGGGATTTTCCCCGAAGCGTAGATGAGATGCAGTACAGTAGAGATAAATATTTCCCTCAGTGAGATCCAAGGTTTATCGAACCAATAGGAAAATGACGCTAACCCTCATGAACAACACATGCACATGTTGGGAATCGTTGCATGGAAAAAAATTATATGCTCACACAATGATCTATCCATGGAGATGCATAGCAACAAGGGGGGAGTGTGTCTACGTACCCTCGTAGACCGTAAGCGGAAGCGTTTCACAACGCGGTTGATGTAGTCGAACTTCTTCGTGCTCGATCAAGTACCGAACACACAGCACCTCTGCGTTCTGCACATGTTCAGCTCGATGACGTCCCTCACCTTCTTGATCCAGCAAGACGTCGAGGTAGTAGATGAGTTTCGTCGGCATGATGGTGTGGTGACGGTGATGATGAAGTGATCTCCGCAAGGCTTCGCCTAAGCACTACGAAAATATGACCGGGGGTGTAAACGGTGGAGGGAGGCGCCACACACGGCTAACAATTGATCTGGTGTGTGCTAGCCCCCCCCCCCCAGGTGGGAGGGAGAGGGGAGGTTGCCAGGAGGCGCCCCAAGTAGGTCGAATCCTACTTGGGGTCCCCCCAAGTGCCCCCTGCCATATTTAACCGAGGGAGAAGGAAAGAGGGGGAGAGAGGGAAGTGGGAATCCTAATCCACACCTTCCTTTCCCTTCTCCCCTTTCCTTCCCCTCCTTAGGCCGGCCCATATGGGGGCGCACCAGCCCCTTGTGGCTGGTGTGTTTCCCTTCTTGGCCCATAAGGCCCATATCTTCTGTCGGGGGTGCACAGAACCCCTTCCGGTGACCCGATAAGTACCCGGTAACCCCCCAAACACTTCCGGTGTCCGAACACCCTCATCCTATATATCAATCTTTACCTCTCTACCATTTCGAGACTCCTCGTCATGTTCGTGATCATATCCGAAACTCCGAACAACATTCGGTCACCAAATCACATAACTCATATAATACTATATCGTCATCGAACGTTAAGCGTGCGGACCCTATGGGTTCGAGAACTATGTAGACATGACCGAGACACCTCTCCAATCAATAACCAATAGCAGAACCTGGATGCCCATATTGGCTCCTACATATTCTACGAAGATCTTTATCGGTCGAACTGTTATGACAACATACATAATTCCCTTTGTCCATCAGTATGTTACTTGCCCGAGATTCGATCGTCGGTATCTTCATACCTAGTTCAATCTCGTTACCAGCAAGTCTCTTTACTCATTCCGTAATACATCACCTTGTGACTAACTCCTTAGTCGTTTGCTTGCAAGCTTATGATGTGTATTACCGAGAGGGGCCAGAGATACCTGATGTCTACTACGCAATCTTCTTCTTCTCGGCTCGTGTTGGGCCTCCAAGCGCATAGTTTTGTAGGATAGTAGCAAATTTCCCTCAAGTGGATTACCTAAGGTTTATCAATCTGTGGGAGGCGTAGGATAAAGATGGCCTCTCTCAAACAACCCTGCAACCAAATAACGAAGAGTCTATTGTGTCCCCAACTCACCCAATACAATGGTAAATTGTATAGGTGCATTAGTTTGGCGAAGAGATGGTGATACAACTGCAATATGGATAGTAGATATAGGTTTTTGTAATCTGAAAATATAAAAACAGCAAGGTAGCAAGTAGTAAAAGTGAGAGAAAATGGTATTGCAATGCTTGAAAACAAGGCATAGGTTGCATATATATACTTTCACTAGTACAAGTTCTCTCAACAATGATAACACAATTAGATCATATAACAATCCCTCAACGTGCAACAAAAAGTCACTCCAAAGTTCCTATCGCGGAGAACATGATATGAAATTGCTTGTAGGATACGAAACCATGATGACCCACAAGTATAGGGGATCTATCGTTGTCCTTTCGATAAATAAGAATGTCGAACCCAACGAGGAGCAGAAGGAAATGACACGCGGTTTTCAGTAAGGTATCCTTTGCAAGCACTGAAATTATCGGTATATTTTTGGATTTTGAAAATTTTAATTTCATTAATTGTTGCACGCGTAATGTTTCGTTGGATTTTTACGTAAGACAAATTTATATTGAAATTGTATTTAATCTGACTAGAAATTTTGGGATAAATTTTTTTCGGATCCCATCAAAATGTGGGAATTTTTATTGAATTCCATTTTGAACGGTTGGTTGAAATTATTAATCGTTATCCTAGTTAGAAAATGGGTTGTATTTTTAACAAACTGTAAATGGGTTGTAGTAAATTCCATTAGAATTCAAAAATGGGTTGTACATTCTTACAAATCTCAAATGGGCTATAAGTTCTCTGCCACACACTTATGGGCCTACTAAGTTGACGCGACTCCTCAAAAAAATAAGTTGACGCGTATGCAAGGCTTTATCAACTTATAGGCAACACATGGCTTTTAGCAACAGTGGCCGTTGGATATCCATCCAACGGATGTCGTGCTTCTTCTTCAACCTCGGATATTCTAGCTTCACCTGCCCAAAAAATGATTCCTTTCCCTGACATCTGGGGCGCACCGTTTCGGAGGCTGACTTGTGGGCCTACTAAGTTGACGCGTACCAAGGAATTTGTCAACTTAGTCAATATAAACGATTCTAGCTACAGTGACCGTACGATGTCCATCCAATGGCCATCGTGCTTCTTCAACCTCTGGTCTTCTAGCTCCAGCCACCCAAAGAAGCGCCGGTCGTGCCGCCTGCTCCCGCCTCCCATGGCCAGTAGTGCTGCCGCAGACGCCTCACAGCCCCCTACAACTCCCACCGCTGGACAGGACCCGCGGTGACGGCAGCCTCACACCACAGCCGAACCAGTGAACCCTCGTATTCCTCTCCGCGTGGGCATCCACTGTCGCGTCTTCCCCGGCTCTACGTCGTTCCCTTCCTAGGCCTCGCCGTTGTCCATCGCTTTGGTGCTCTCGGCGCGGCGTGGTCAACGTGGTCAAAGAACGACTTCCATCGGAAGAGTACTGTACGTGGAGAGGCTGACAGCTGGGTCCATGGCCGCAGCAAGGAAGTGCCTCCTTATTACGCAGAAAATAATGATTCCTCCACCTGACAGCAGGGACCCACCGGATGGGCCATCGTATTTCACGAAAAAAACGTTTCCCCCTAACTGCTGGGACCCACCAGCTACATCTTCGCACGCAAGGAAGTGCCTGACAGTCGGGCCCCACCTGGTCAAAGCATACGTAGCGTTGTCATTCTGGTCGCGAACGTGTACGTACATACAATCGGTCTATCTGCAGGTTGCAGCAATGAACCGTGGCCGTGTAAGGAAGGGCACGTGTCGTAGTAGAGGCGCGCACGTAGCATGTACACGTACGTACAGCGGCCAGGGTGCAAGAAATTAAATACGGCCACGTACATACATACGGGCGGGGTCTCAAACGCCTACTCGCGCATACGTATGGCCAGGGCTCGTGTGCATGGCTGGGTCGGATCAGAGAAACTGCGTCGTCATCGTGTTCATGGGGAGGTAATAGAATGCGTCGTATTCACCGGGAGGCAACGGAACACGTGCTATTCATCGGGAGCCAACCGGCTTGGACGGAACAGCCGATGGAAACGAGGCCTAGTGTACCGTAAAACGAAGGAAACGACCTTGTGTTCGATCGGCCACGGTCGAAATGGGATCCTGTTCATCAGGAGGGGTCTGGCGTACCGTAAAACGGAGGAAACAGACCTCCTATGGTCAAAACAGGGTCCTGTTGATCGGGAGAGGTGTGGCGTACCGCAAAACAGAGGAAACAGACTTGTGTTGGAGCGCTACGGTCGAAACGGGGGTCCTGTTCATCGCGAGGGGTGTGGCGTACCGCAAAACGGGACTCCATGAGATACTATTCATCTCCACCGTCGACCTCCTCCGGCCTCCATGGGCTACTATTCATCCACCGTCGACCTCCTCCAGCCTCCACCTACGACTGTTCATCCACGGGCTCCTGTTCATCCAGCCTCCATCGGCTACTGTTCAACCAGCCCTCTTCACGGGGTCCTGTTCAACCACCCCTCCACGGGCTACTGTTCATCCAGCCCTCCAGCGACTACTGTTCAACCAGCCTCCATTGGCTACTGTTCAACCAGCCCTCCACGGAGTCCTATTCATCCAGCCCTCCACGGGGTCCTGTTCATCCACCGGCTCGATCGATCGGGGGTACTGTTCATCCAGCGGCAACGGCCTCTACTACCACGGGGTCCTGTTCATCCACCGGCTCGATCGATCGGGGTACTATTCATCCAGCGGCAACGGCCTCTACTACCACGGGGTCCTGTTCATCCAACCCCCCACTGGGAACTGTTCATCCAAACCCCCCAACAACACTCAATGTTCATCAAGAGGCAACATCGATCGGCTTCAGTTAGCAGCAGTAGCGAAGGAATCACTTGGGTTCAGTTAACAGCAAGGGATCGATCGATCGCTCGGATTCAGTAACGTGTAGCCTATAGTGCAATCGCTCGGGTTCAGTTAGAGCGTAACGCCTCGCTCAAGTTCAGTTAGAGCGCAACGCCTCGCTCAGGTTCAGTTAGAGCGCAACGCCTCACACACGCGCGCGTACGTACGAGAGAAACGCGCATCGCTCGGCCCCCGACCACCCACCATAACCGGGAATTCGCCCGATATTTTCCTCGCCCTCGCTTCTACCATGGTTTTCTCCTCATGGACGGCCCAAAGAATGTCATGCAGCTGCGTCTCCTGCCCGCCCAGGATGAAAAGCCAATTTTCTGTCACGATTTTTTGTCATAGAAGTAGGAGCCCACCACATCTATGGTGATACCGTTTTGTCACAATTATCGTCATAGAAATGTCATAAGCATGACAGGAAAAAAATTCGTTCGACCCAAAATGTCAAGGATGTGTCTTTCTTTGTAGTGATGTACAATAGAGCTAAAAAATACAATTATATGACGAAATTGTTTCCGGTCGCAAGTACATCCCACACAGTCAGTCTCCGCTAAATGTTTCGGTTCGTATGTATATCTCACACAGTCGCTACAAGGAAAACATTTCCGTTCACAGGTACATCACACAAAAAAATTCTCGTTAAATCGTTTGTGTTATTGAATGTATCACACACGGTCCGTAGAAGATAATGTGTGGTAAAGGTTGTCCATCACACACAATTTTTATGTGGTAAATATTTGCGCAAGGTGGCCTAACGCAAACAGTTTTCAAAAGAAAGTTGTGTGTGATTATTCATTGATCCAACACGGTTTTATTCCTAGAAACTCTGTGCGTTGCCTGAGGTCATCACCCATGGTATTTTTTCAAAAACCATTTGCAATAGCAAAACCCAATTAGCAGGCTAATTATCCGATTATTCATAATCCATTTATTAATCTAATTGACATTTCATATTAAGCACACAATATATTTCATTTTCATAATTAAAATACATCAGAGTACAACATCATATAGCTTCAGCACTCAGCTACCCCATTACACAACTACACCAGGACCAAGTTTCACATGTAACATCTATAACCTTTCGAAATTATCATCATAGACGGTACATAGACAGATGTATCTCATCTAGGAAACTGCTAAAGCAGAAGGCGAATATTGAGCCTTCATTGATGTTGAAGGTCTTTGTAACTTTAGGCCAGTGCCTGTGGATGATTGACCGTCCATCCTTCGTCCTCTTCAGGAACACTTTAATATTGAACCATGAGTGTTGTATGAATACCTTCCTTGCCTCCTGACCATATGATATGTCTCCAACGTATCTATAATTTTTGATTGTTCCATGCTATTATATTATCTGTTTTGGATGTTTAATGGGCTTTAATATGCACTTTTATATTATTTTTTGGACTAACCAATTAACCGAAGGCCCAGCGCAAATTGCAGTTTTTTGCCTATTTCAGTGTTTCACAGAAAAGGAATATCAAACGGAATCCAAACGGAATGAAACCTTCGCGAGGATCTTTTTTGGAACAAACGCAATCTAGGAGACTTGAAATGGAGGTCAAGGAAACAACAAGGCGGCCATGAGGTAGGGCGGCGCGCCCAAGGGGGGCAGGCGTGCCCCCCACCCTCATGGGCCCCTCGTAGCTCCACCGACCTACTTCTTTCACCTATATATACTCTTATACCCTGAAGACATCCAGGGGAGCCATGAAACCACTTTTCCATCGCCGCAACCTTCTGTGCCCGTGAGATCCCATCTGGGGACCTTTTCCGGTGATTTGCCGGAGGGGGATTCGATCATGGACGGCTTCTACATCAACACCATAGCCTCACCGATGATGTGTGAGTAGTTTACCACAGACCTTCGGGTCCATAGTTATTAGCTAGATGGCTTCTTCTCTCTCTTTGATCTTCAATACAAAGTTCTCCTTGATGTTCTTGGAGATCTATTTGATGTAATACTTTTTGTGGTGTGTTTGCCGAGATCTGATGAATTGTGGGTTTATGATGAAGTTTATCTAAGAACAATATTTGATTCTTCCCTGAATTCTTATATGCATGATTTGATATCTTTGCAAGTCTCTTTGAATTATTAGTTTGGTTTGGCCTACTAGATTGATCTTTCTTGCAATGGGAGAGGTGCTTAGCTTTGGGTTCAATCTTGCAGTGCTCGATCCCAGTAACAGAAAGGGAACCAACACGTATTGTATTGTTGCCATCGAGGATAAAAAGATGGGATTTATATCATATTGCTTGAGTTTATCCCTCTACATCATGTCATCTTGCCTAATGTGTTACTCTATTCTTATGAACTTAATACTCTAGATGCATGCTGGATAGCGGTCGATGTGTGGAGTAATATTAGTAGATGCAGAATCGTTTCGGTCTACTTGACACGGACGTGATGCCTATGTTTATGATCATGCCTAGATATTCTCATAACTATGCGCTTTTCTATCAATTGCTCGGCAATAATTTGTTCACCCACCGTAATGTATGCTATCTTGAGAGAAGCCACTAGTGAAACCTATGGCCCCCGGGTCTACTTTACATCATATTAATTTCCCGTCAACTAGCCATTTCTATCGCCATTTATTTTGCAATCTTTACTTTCCAATCTATAAAACAAAAGTACCAAAAATATTTATCTTATTATCTTTATCAGATCTCACTTTTGCAAGTGGTCATGAAGGGATTGACAACCCCTTTATCACGTTGGTTGCAAGGTTCTTATTTGTTTGTGCAGGTACTAGGGGACTTGTGTGTAGTCTCCTACTGGATTGATACCTTGGTTCGCAAAAACTGAGGGAAATACTTACGCTACTTTGCTGCATCACCCTTTCCTCTTCAAGGGAAAACCAACGCATGCTCAAGAGGTAGCACCATACTGAAGGAAATATGCCCTAGAGGCAATAATAAAGTTATTATTTATTTCCTTATAATCATGATAAATGTTTATTATTCATGCTAGAATTGTATTTACCGGAAACATAATACATGTGTGAATACATAGACAAACAAAGTGTCACTAGTATGCCTCTACTTGACTAGCTCGTTAATCAAACATGGTTATGTTTCCTAACCATGAACAATGAGTTGTTATTTGATTAACGAGGTCACATCATTAGCAGAATGATCTGATTGACATGACCCATTCCATTAGCTTAGCACCCGATCGTTTAGTATGTTGTTATTGCTTTCTTCATGACTTATACATGTTCCTATGACTATGAGATTATGCAACTCCCGTTTACCGGAGGAACACTTTGGGTACTACCAAACGTCACAACGTAACTGGGTGATTATAAAGGAGTACTACAGGTGTCTCCAATGGTCGATGTTGGGTTGGCGTATTTCGAGATTAGGATTTGTCACTCCGATTGTCGGAGAGGTATCTCTGGGCCCTCTCGGTAATACACATCACATAAGCCTTGCAAGCATTACAACTAATATGTTAGTTGTGAGATGATGTATTACGGAACGAGTAAAGAGACTTGCCGGTAACGAGATTGAACTAGGTATTGGATACCGACGATCGAATCTCGGGCAAGTAACATACCGATGACAAAGGGAACAACGTATGTTGTTATGCGGTCTGACCGATAAAGATCTTCGTAGAATATGTAGGAGCCAATATGGGCATCCAGGTCCCGCTATTGGTTATTGACCAGAGACGTGTCTCGGTCATGTCTACATTGTTCTCGAACCCGTAGGGTCCGCACGCTTAAGGTTACGATGACAATTATATTATGAGTTTATACATTTTGATGTACCGAAGGTTGTTCGGAGTCCCGGATGTGATCACGGACATGACGAGGAGTCTCGAAATGGTCGAGACGTAAAGATTGATATATTGGAAGCCTATATTTGGATATCGGAAGTGTTCCGGGTGAAATCGGGATTTTACCGGAATACCGGGAGGGTTACCGGAACCCCCCGGGAGCTATTTGGGCCATAGTGGGCCTTAGTGGAAAAGAGAAGGGGCTGCCCTAGATGGGCTGCGCCCCCCCTTCCCCTAGTCCTATTAGGACTAGGAGAGGTGGCCGGCCCCCTCCTCCTCTTTTCCCCTCCGAGGAATCCTAGTAGGACTAGGATTGGAGGGGGAATCCTACTCCCAGAGGGAGTAGGACTCTCCTGCGCCTCCCCCCTTGGCCGGCCAGCCTCCCCTCCTCTCCTCCTTTATATACGGAGGCAGGGGCACCTTTAAACACACAAGTTGACACAAGTTGATCCACGTGATCTATTCCTTAGCCGTGTGCGGTGCCCCCTGCCACCATATTCCTCGATAATACTGTAGCGGAGTTTAGGCGAAGCCCTGCTGCTGTAGTTCATCAAGATCGTCACCACGCCGTCGTGCTGACGAAACTCTTCCCCGACACTTTGCTGGATCGGAGTCCAGGGATCGTCATCGAGCTGAACGTGTGCTCGAACTCGGAGGTGCCGTAGCTTCGGTGCTTGATCGGTTGGATCGTGAAGACGTACGACTACTTCCTCTACGTCGTGTCATTGCTTCCGCAGTCGGTCTGCGTTGGGTACGTAGACAACACTCTCCCCTCGTTGCTATGCATCACATGATCCTGTGTGTGCGTAGGAAATTTTTTGAAATTACTACGAAACCCAACAGTGGTATCAGAGCCTAGGTTATTTATGTTGATGTTATATGCACGAGTAGAACACAAGTGAGTTGTGGACGATACAAGTCATACTGCCTACCAGCATGTCATACTTTGGTTCGGCGGTATTGTTGGACGAGACGACCCGGACCAACCTTACGCGTACGCTTACGCGAGACCGGTTCCCTCGACGTGCTTTGCACAGAGATGGCTTGCGGGCAACTGTCTCTCCAACTTTAGTTGAACCAAGTATGGCTACGCCCAGTCCTTGTGAAGGTTAAAACGGAGTCTATTTGACAAACTATCGTTGTGGTTTTGATGCGTAGGTGAGATTGGTTCTTACTTAAGCCCGTAGCAGCCACGTAAAACATGCAACAACAAAGTAGAGGACGTCTAACTTGTTTTTGCAGGGCATGTTGTGATGTGATATGGTCAAAGCATGATGCTGAATTTTATTGTATGAGATGATTATGTTTTGTAACCGAGTTATCGGCAACTGGCAGGAGCCATATGGTTGTCGCTTTATTGTATGCAAGGCAATCGCGATGTAATGCTTTACTTTATTACTAAACGGTAGTGATAGTCGTGGAAGCATAAGATTGGCGAGACGACAACGATGCTACGATGGAGATCAAGGTGTCGCGCCGGTGACGATGGTGATCATGACAGTGCTTCGGAGATGGAGATCACAAGCACAAGATGATGATGACCATATCATATCACTTATATTGATTGCATGTGATGTTTATCTTTTTATGCATCTTATCTTGCTTTGATTGACGGTAGCATTATAAGATGATCTCTCACTAAATTATCAATAAGTGTTCTCCCTGAGTATGCACCGTTGCCAAAGTTCGTCGTGCCCAGACACCACGTGATGATCGGGTGTGATAAGCTCTACGTCCATCTACAACGGGTGCAAGCCAGTTTTGCACACGCAGAATACTCAGGTTAAACTTGACGAGCCTAGCATATGCAGATATGGCCTCGGAACACGGAGACCGAAAGGTCGAGCGTGAATCATATAGTAGATATGATCAACATAACGATGTTCACCATTGAAAACTACTCCATCTCACGTGATGGTCGGTCATGGTTTAGTTGATTTGGATCACGTAATCACTTAGAGGATTAGAGGGATGTCTATCTAAGTGGGAGTTCTTAAATAATATGATTAATTGAACTTAAATTTATCATGAACTTAGTACCTGATAGTATCTTGCTTGTTTATGTTGATTGTAGATAGATGGCTCGTGCTGTTGTTCCGTTGAATTTTAATGCGTTCCTTGAGAAAGCAAAGTTGAAATATGATGGTAGCAATTACACGGACTGGGTCCGTAACTTGAGGATTATCCTCATTGCTGCACAGAAAAATTACGTCCTGGAAGCACCGCTGGGTGCCAGGCCTGCTGCTGGAGCAACACCAGATGTTATGAACGTCTGGCAGAGCAAAGCTGATGACTACTCGATAGTTCAGTGTGCCATGCTTTACGGCTTAGAATCGGGACTTCAACGACGTTTTGAACGTCATGGAGCATATGAGATGTTCCAGGAGTTGAAGTTAATATTTCAAGCAAATGCCCGAATTGAGAGATATGAAGTCTCCAATAAGTTCTATAGCTGCAAGATGGAGGAGAACAGTTCTGTCAGTGAGCATATACTCAAAATGTCTGGGTATAATAATCACTTGATTCAATTGGGAGTTAATCTTCCGGATGATTGCGTCATTGACAGAATTCTCCAATCACTACCACCAAGCTACAAGAGCTTCGTGATGAACTATAATATGCAAGGGATGAACAAGACTATTCCCGAGCTCTTCGCAATGCTGAAAGCTGCGGAGGTAGAAATCAAAAAGGAGCATCAAGTGTTGATGGTTAACAAAACCACTAGTTTCAAGAAAAAGGGCAAAGGAAAGAAGAAAGGGAACTTCAAGAAGAACAGCAAGCCAGTTGCTGCTCAAGAGAAGAAACCCAAGTCTGGACCTAAGCCTGAAACTGAGTGCTTCTACTGCAAGCAGACTGGTCACTGGAAGCGGAACTGCCCCAAGTATTTGGCGGATAAGAAGGATGGCAAGGTGAACAAAGGTATATGTGATATACATGTTATTGATGTGTACCTTACTAGAGCTCGCAGTAGCACCTGGGTATTTGATACTGGTTCTGTTGCTAATATTTGCAACTCGAAACAGGGACTACAGAATAAGCGGGCACTGGCAAAGGACGAGGTGACGATGCGCGTGGGAAACGGTTCCAAAGTCGAT
The DNA here is from genome assembly GCF_002162155.2 of Triticum dicoccoides. Classification (NCBI taxonomy): domain Eukaryota; kingdom Viridiplantae; phylum Streptophyta; class Magnoliopsida; order Poales; family Poaceae; genus Triticum; species Triticum dicoccoides. The sequence continues at coordinate 29,111,945 of NC_041386.1, read as the reverse complement.
GTGATCGCAGTCGACACGCTACCTCTACATCTACCTTCGGGATTAATATTAGACCTAAGTAATTGTTATTTGGTGCCAGCGTTGAGCATGAACATTATATCTGGATCTTGTTTAATGCGAGACGGTTATTCATTTAAATCAGAGAATAATGGTTGTTCTATTTATATGAGTAATATCTTTTATGGTCATGCACCCTTGAAGAGTGGTCTATTTTTATTGAATCTCGATAGTAGTAATACACAAATTTATAATGTTGAAGCCAAAAGATGCAGAGTTGATAATGAAAGTGCAACTTATTTGTGGCACTGTCGTTTAGGTCATATCGGAATAAAGCGCATGAAGAAACTCCATACCGATGGACTTTTGGAACCACTTGATTATGAATCACTTGGTACTTGCGAACCGTGCCTCTTGGGCAAGATGACTAAAACACCGTTCTCCGGTACTATGGAGAGAGCAACAGATTTGTTGGAAATCATACATACCGATGTATGTGGCCCGATGAATATTGAGGCTCGGGGCGGATATTGTTATTTTCTCACCTTCACAGATGATTTAAGCAGATATGGGTATATTTACTTAATGAAACATAAGTCTGAAACATTTGAAAAGTTCAAAGAATTTCAGAGTGAAGTTGAAAATCATCGTAACAAGAAAATAAAGTTTCTACGATCTGATCGTGGAGGAGAATATTTGAGTTACGAGTTTGGTGTACATTTGAAAAACTGTGGAATAGTTTCGCAACTCACGCCACCCGGAACACCACAGCGTAATGGTGTGTCCGAACGTCGTAATCGTACTTTACTAGATATGGTGCGATCTATGATGTCTCTTACTGATTTACCGCTATCATTTTGGGGATATGCTTTAGAGACGGCCGCATTCATGTTAAATAGGGCACCATCAAAATCCGTTGAGACGACGCCTTATGAACTGTGGTTTGGCAAGAAACCAAAGTTGTCGTTTCTTAAAGTTTGGGGCTGCGATGCTTATGTGAAAAAGCTTCAACCTGGTAAGCTCGAACCCAAATCGGAGAAATGTGTCTTCATAGGATACCCAAAGGAAACTGTTGGGTACACCTTCTATCACAGATCCGAAGGCAAGACATTCGTTGCTAAGAATGGATCATTTCTAGAGAAGGATTTTCTCTCGAAAGAAGTGAGTGGGAGGAAAGTAGAACTTGATGAGGTAACTGTACCTGCTCCCTTACTGGAAAGTAGTTCATCACAGAAAACTGTTTCAGTGACACCTACACCAGTTAGTGAGGAAACCAATGATGATGATCATGAAACTTCAGATCAAGATACTACTGAACCTCGTAGATCAACCAGAGTAAGATCCGCACCAGAGTGGTACGGTAATCCTGTTCTGGAGGTCATGCTACTAGATCATGATGAACCTACGAACTATGAAGAAGCGATGGTGAGCCTAGATTCCGCAAAGTGGCTTGAAGCCATGAAATCTGAGATGGGATCCATGTATGAGAACAAAGTGTGGACTTTGGTTGACTTGCCCAATGATCGGCAAGCAATTGAGAATAAATGGATCTTCAAGAAGAAGACTGACGCTGATGGTAATGTTACTATCTACAAAGCTCGACTTGTCGCAAAAGGTTTTCGGCAAGTTCAAGGGATTGACTACGATGAGACCTTCTCACCCGTAGCGATGCTTAAGTCTGTCCGAATCATGTTAGCAATTGCCGCATTTTATGATTATGAAATTTGGCAGATGGATGTCAAAACTGCATTCCTGAATGGATTTCTGGAAGAAGAGTTGTATATGATACAACCAGAAGGTTTTGTGATCCAAAGGAAGCTAACAAAGTGTGCAAGCTCCAGCGATCCATTTATGGACTGGTGCAAGCCTCTCGGAGTTGGAATAAACGTTTTGATAGTGTGATCAAAGCATTTGGTTTTATACAGACTTTCGGAGAAGCCTGTATTTACAAGAAAGTGAGTGGGAGCTCTGTAGCATTTCTGATATTATATGTGGATGACATATTACTGATTGGAAATGATATAGAATTTCTGGATAGCATAAAGGGATACTTGAATAAAAGTTTTTCAATGAAAGACCTCGGTGAAGCTGCTTACATATTAGGCATTAAGATCTATAGAGATAGATCAAGACGCTTAATTGGACTTTCACAAAGCACATACCTTGACAAGATTTTGAAGAAATTCAAAATGGATCAAGCAAAGAAAGGATTCTTGCCTGTATTACAAGGTATGAAATTGAGTAAGACTCAATGCCCGACCACTGCAGAAGATAGAGAGAATATGAAAGATGTTCCCTATGCATCAGCCATAGGCTCTATCATGTATGCAATGCTGTGTACCAGACCTGATGTGTGCCTTGCTATAAGTTTAGCAGGGAGGTACCAAAGTAATCCAGGAGTGGATCACTGGACAGCGGTCAAGAACATCCTGAAATACCTGAAAAGGACTAAGGATATGTTTCTCGTATATGGAGGTGACAAAGAGCTCACCGTAAAAGGTTTCGTTGATGCAAGCTTTGACACTGATCCGGACGATTCTAAATCGCAAACCGGATACGTGTTTGCATTAAACGGTGGAGCTGTCAGTTGGTGCAGTTCTAAACAAAGTGTTGTAGCGGGATCTACATGTGAAGCGGAATACATACCTGCTTCGGAAGCAGCAAATGAAGGAGTCTGGATGAAGGAGTTCATATCCGATCTAGGTGTCATACCTAGTGCATCGGGTCCAATGAAAATCTTTTGTGACAATACTGGTGCAATTGCCTTGGCAAAGGAATCCAGATTTCACAAAAGGACCAAACACATCAAGAGACGCTTCAACTCCATCCGGGATCTAGTCCAGGTGGGAGACATAGAGATTTGCAAGATACATACGGATCTAAATGTTGCAGACCCATTGACTAAGCCTCTTCCACGAGCAAAACATGATCAGCACCAAGGCTCCATGGGTGTTAGAATCATTACAGTGTAATCTAGATTATTGACTCTAGTGCAAGTGGGAGACTGAAGGAAATATGCCCTAGAGGCAATAATAAAGTTATTATTTATTTCCTTATAATCATGATAAATGTTTATTATTCATGCTAGAATTGTATTTACCGGAAACATAATACATGTGTGAATACATAGACAAACAAAGTGTCACTAGTATGCCTCTACTTGACTAGCTCGTTAATCAAAGATGGTTATGTTTCCTAACCATGAACAATGAGTTGTTATTTGATTAACGAGGTCACATCATTAGCAGAATGATCTGATTGACATGACCCATTCCATTAGCTTAGCACCCGATCGTTTAGTATGTTGCTATTGCTTTCTTCATGACTTATACATGTTCCTATGACTATGAGATTATGCAACTCCCGTTTATCGGAGGAACACTTTGGGTACTACCAAACGTCACAACGTAACTGGGTGATTATAAAGGAGTACTACAGGTGTCTCCAATGGTCGATGTTGGGTTGGCGTATTTCGAGATTAGGATTGGTCACTCCGATTGTCGGAGAGGTATCTCTGGGCCCTCTCGGTAATACACATCACATAAGCCTTGCAAGCATTACAACTAATATGTTAGTTGTGAGATGATTATTACGGAACGAGTAAAGAGACTTGCCGGTAACGAGATTGAACTAGGTATTGGATACCGACGATCGAATCTCGGGCAAGTAACATACCGATGACAAAGGGAACAATGTATGTTGTTATGCGGTCTGACCGATAAAGATCTTCGTAGAATATGTAGGAGCCAATATGGGCATCCAGGTCCCGCTATTGGTTATTGACCAGAGACGTGTCTCGGTCATGTCTACATTGTTCTCGAACCCGTAGGGTCCGCACGCTTAAGGTTACGATGACAGTTATATTATGAGTTTATACATTTTGATGTACCGAAGGTTGTTCGGAGTCCCGGATGTGATCACGGACATGATGAGGAGTCTCGAAATGGTCGAGACGTAAAGATTGATATATTGGAAGCCTATATTTGGATATCGGAAGTGTTCCGGGTGAAATCGGGATTTTACCAGAATACCGGGAGGGTTACCGGAACCCCCCGGGAGCTATTTGGGCCATAGTGGGCCTTAGTGGAAAAGAGAAGGGGCTGCCCTAGATGGGCTGCGCCCCCCCCTTCCCCTAGTCCTATTAGGACTAGGAGAGGTGGCCGGCCCCCTCCTCCTCTTTTCCCCTCCGAGGAATCCTAGTTGGACTAGGATTGGAGGGGGAATCCTACTCCCAGAGGGAGTAGGACTCTCCTGCGCCTCCCCCCTTGGCCGGCCAGCCTCCCCTCCTCTCCTCCTTTATATACAGAGGCAGGGGCACCTCTAAACACACAAGTTGACACAAGTTGATCCATGTGATCTATTCCTTAGCCGTGTGCGGTGCCCCCTGCCACCATATTCCTCGATAATACTGTAGCGGAGTTTAGGCGAAGCCCTGCTGCTGTAGTTCATCAAGATCGTCACCACGCCGTCGTGCTGACGAAACTCTTCCCCGACACTTTGCTGGATCGGAGTCCGGGGATCGTCATCGAGCTGAACGTGTGCTCGAACTCGGAGGTGCCGTAGCTTCGGTGCTTGATCGGTTGGATCGTGAAGACGTACGACTACTTCCTCTACGTCGTGTCATCGCTTCCGCAGTCGGTCTGCGTTGGGTACGTAGACAACACTCTCCCCTCGTTGCTATGCATCACATGATCCTGTGTGTGCGTAGGATTTTTTTTGAAATTACTACGAAACCCAACACATACAGGTGGTTTGAGAGGTAATCATCAGTGAACTGCTTTGGAAAGGTCTGAAAACAAGGATGTGCATAAATATCTTCTCTATATTGGAAATGGGGCAAAGGAATAAAAAGGCAAGGTATAATAGTTAGTACCATCCTGTAGTGAACTGATGTCTTCTTCATTGTGCAGACAAAGATCTTGTTGTTTTTTGTCGTAATTTCTTTATCCTAACAATCTTTCTGAGTTCTTTACCTGACTGATATTCATGGACGACTCATTTCCCCATATGCAAAAAGGGTCGAACAGTGGGTCAAAACCTCTGACAGCAGGACCTACATGTGCAAGACTAAATTGTTAAAAACCTAAATATTAGAATGGTTCCTGCAATTGCCCAAGAATGTGCTATTAGACAACGGACCATGCACGTGCTAACCTCGATTGTAAACCTCAGTGCTTCCCATTGTTTCCCTGCAACACATATAAGGTAGTTAGTCATCAGGTTACGTAAGAGTTCACATGCTATCAGTAAAATATGTTGATGAAAAATAAGCACATTGCAGATTCATCAGATTAATTCAAGCCACATGGAAAACCCATTTGTCTAAACCAAGCATGATTAAGAACTAGGAAATATACACTACTGCAGGATGCTGCTAAACGCGACACTACGATCAGAGACCCTTTCACGAAATTGTGTGCGATGCATTAATCACAAACGAGGGTGTAAAAACCGTCAAAAAGATGCAAAACATTTGCAATGGAGGATGCATCAAACACAGTTCAGATTTTAGTTGCGTGTGTGATCCAGGGCATATGGTTCAGTCCAATGAACTATTTGCGATGAGGCGGAACAAAAGAAACGGGCAGCCTGATGAAGGCGTGTGCGATATAGAGCATGCGGTTCACTCGATGAACTGTTTGTGATTAGGCAACACAAAAAAACGGGTAGCCAGATGAAGGTGTGTGTGATATACATCATATGGTTCACTCGGATGAACTGTTTGTGATTAGGCAACACAAAAGAAATGGTCAGCCAGATCAAGGTGTGTGTGATTGAGGGCATATGCTTCAGAAGGATTAACTGCTTGCGATTAGGCAACAGAACAGAAAAGGGTAAGCCATACCAAAGTGTCTGCGATTGATGGCATATACTTCACATGGATGAACTGTTTGCGATTAGCCATAACAAACTGAAATAGTTAGATAGATCAACGTGTGTGTGCTAGACAGGCACACCCATTCTAATTAAAAAAAGCGTGCGCGATGGTAATAACGAGCGCGCACGGTTGTTGGAACAAGACGTGTGCTGACATTGCCTATTGCGGTGCACCCTATGGTGCAAATGCCACATACGCGGCCGAGAAGGCGTATGTGCCCATGGTACGCCTTCCGGGAGTAGTGCCGCACTTATAACCATCAGTAAATTTTGAGCATGTGTCCCGTCACAATTTTTTTACAAGAACAGGGAGGCCGCGTCCCATCATATTCCAAAATGCAAACCTGTTCACACCGATCAAAACCTAAACGGTTTCCCACTTAGGAGCGTATTACTACGCGGTTATAAATACTACTACCCCAAGATGACTTCACGTTCCTCCTCAACTCCTCATCCACAAAAATTCAAAAACAAACAAGTCATTCATCATCGTTCCCTTGCGCCCGCCATGGCCAGCGTGAGTTCTGGGTCGAGAGATTGCCACCAGGGAGAGGCGAGCCTGGAAGCGGGAGCACGATAGATGTCCCGCCTCGCCGCAAAAGCAAGCAACATGTCCCGCCGCACGGCCGTAGCAGCAGAGAGGTCCCGCCGCGCCACCGAAGTAGCACGGAGGACCCGTCGCGCCGTCGATGCAGCAGACTAGTCCGGCCGTGCCGCGGAAGAGAAAGAGATGTCCCGCCGCGCCGCGAATGCAGCAGATATGTCCTTCCGTGCCGCGGCGGCCTGGGAAAATGCATCGCGGGCAGGCGAGAACTCTTACAGGCGCATGCGTGCCTTCGTCCTTAGGCAGATGGATCAGATCTCCAGGTGGGCGAGGTTACAGGATGACCTGAAAGCCTCATTTGAACAGTGTACCGACGTCATACGGCAACTAAATGAGAGCAATGTGAAGCACCGGGCCGAGCGCGACCTGCTGAGGGCGAAGATCGTCGAAAGTGCGGAGCAGCAGGAGTAGACCATTGCCTTGTTGAAGAGGACCAGCGTCATCGTCGAGAAATTTATGGACGAGAATGCCATGCTGCGCATCAAGCGTAGAAGGCTGGTGGAGGAATTCGTGGATGCTCTCAACCAGCATCTTGAGGACAAGAAAGAGTTCGTCGCCGCTCGCCGTGGAGACTCGTTCCCGCGGCCTGCAGCAACGCATCAAGAAAATAGAGATCAGCGAGCCAGATCATTGTCTTCCTTCTTCTTTTGCCCTTGTGTATTCCGAGCGTTGCCGCATGTGGCTTTTTTAATTATGTTTCTAAATATGTAAGACAATTATTATCCACTGTCATCGTCCTTATATTCATCATGCTTGCTATAAGTCGCAGTCAATGCTATATAGGTCTGTCAGATCTTACATCAAGATCCGTGCAAAACTTTCTTTTCAGATTTTCATTTCTCTCTCTTAAATCTCATTCAAGTGAGACATATAGCCACGCCATAGAACAGGTGCTCGAGCGCCATTAATGGAGACGTTGGGAGGGAGGTGCGCGGCGGGTAGCGGTCAAATGGCTCTCCTCCCTATGAGCACGCGTAGGGGTCTGATCGCACGCCTCCCGTACTCAAATAGCTACCCCGCACGACACCTCCTAGCCAATAAAAAAGGGGACACGTAGCCGCACGTAATTGGCAAATCAAACGTCCACGGTTTCAATAATACTCGTGTTTCCGATTTGTAACGTGACAACACTTGTTTTAAAATGACTTTGTTGATTGTTAATGTGTGCGCCTTCGCAAATCGGACAGAAAAATTACCACAGCATGTTGGTGCCATGTCATGAGACCATGCCAAGTTTCATGATTTTCAGGCGTGTTTTGGAATTACAGGAATTAAAAAACCAAGTTTCTCAATCTTTCCGGCCGAGCCACGACGCCCAAATGTTTGAATTTCACTCCCATCTCTTGCATGGGACCTAGAAATTCACCCAAGGACACACATGTGATTTTTCAAACAACTTTGGTGCACTGGAGCATGTGCTTGTAGTTCAAATTTGAACTACGCATATTAAATGCCCGGAAACTCAATTGATGTATAAAAAAGGCCAAACGAACCCGGAATAATTCTAAAATTTAGCATGGTACTTCTATTTGGTCTAATCTGGCTATGTAAAAAATGAAGGCGGAAGAAGGCAGTGTACGTATGTCGTTTCGCACACGCAGGTGACACGTTCCTTCTCGGAACCACAACCTTCTTGAGGGAAGCTCCGGTTTGCAAGAAGCTTACACCAAAGCTTGTCCCAATTTGGCCAAAAAATTTATCACAGCATGATGGTGCAATGTCATGAGACCATGCCAAGTTTCATGATTTTCGGGCATGTTTTGGAATTACAGGAATTAAAAAACCAAGTTTCTCAATCTTTCCGGCCGAGCCACGACGCCCAGATGTTTGAATTTCACCCCCATCTCTTGCATGGGACCTAGAAATTCACCCAAGGACATAGATGTGATTTTTCAAACAACTTTGGTGCACTGGAGCCTGTGCTTGTAGTAAAAATTTGAATTACGCACATTAAATGCCCAGAAATTCAATTGATGTATAAAAAAGGCCAAACGAACCAGGAATAATTCCAAAATTTAGCACGGTACTTCTATTTGGTCTAATCTGTCTGTGTAAAAAATGAAGGCGGGAGAAGGCAGTGTACATATGTCGTTTCGCACACGCAGGTGACATATTCCCTCTCGGAACCACGATCCTTCTTGAGGGAAGCTCCGGTTTGCAAGAAGCTTGCACCAAAGCTTGTCCCAATTCAGCCAAAAAAATTACCGCATTATGTTGGTGCAATGTCATGAGACCATGCCAAGTTTCATGATTTTCACGCGTGTTTTGGAATTACAGGAATTAAAAACCAAGTTTTTCAATCTTTCCGACCGAGCCACGACGCCCAGATGTTTGAATTTCACTCCCATATTTTGCATGGGACCTAGAAATTCACCCAAGGACACAGATGTGATTTTTCAAACAACTTTGGTGCACTGGAGCACGTGCTTGTAGTTCAAACTTGAATTATACACATTAAATGCATAGAAACTCAATTAATGTATAAAAAGGTAAAACGAAAACGCAATAATTTCAAAATTTAGCATGATACTTCTATTTGGTCTAATCTGCCTATGTAAAAAAATTAAGGCGGGAGAAGACAGTGTACGTATACTGGTGCGCGTCGGTCCTAAACAAACGGTTTTAACCCCTTTCCGCGACGGCCTTCAGAACCGTCGCCAAGTGAGTGTGTGCGATAGGCGGTCCTTCTCACACGACCTAGAAACCGTCGGGGATATGGAACAGTGATCCAGAGGCCTTCCAAAATGTAATCATGTGCGATGCAGCACACACTAAATTCTTTCGCACGTGTGGTACCGGTGATTAAGCGTTTCTAATGACATAGTGAAACCATACGGTCTATCGTAATGAACCGTTTGGGAAATAGTATGTAAGGCACACTGGCCAACATATGAACTGTGTGAGATGTGTGCCCTATTGCACACGAGTTTTCTGCGTAACCCGTTGTCAGGACCCCGACTCAATGCCACATCGATCTAGCATGTAACACCTCATATCACTTTGCGGCCTCACGCACGGTATTCCCACGGGTGTCGCCTTACCTTAGCCCGGGACCGTTTGCGCCTTTTGGCACACGTATATGACAGTGTCGCTAGCATCCATATGATAAGGAGCCCGGGCTGACATGGCTAGTCGTAAACCCAAAGTGGCACAGACTTACAGGGACAGGCATCCATGACCCAGCATCGAACGTGTCGGTCATCAGCGAGTGAATCCAGGCTGTAGCACTGGGCTAGCAGGACTCCGGTGAACCGGGCTGTAGCGGGCTAACAGGACTCCGGTATTCATCGCGTGACATTTCCCCGAAGGGACAGACACAGGAACGAAGAAGGACACATGCCGGCCAGCCTAAGTGTTCCGGAGCAGTAGCAAGCTACCCTGGCTCGGTGGAAACACTAGGAGACATTTCCCGGTAAGAGAGGCTACTAAAGATAAACAACTAGATAGTCAGATCCCACACATACCAAGCATTTCAACATCATACACACAATATGCTCGATATGTGCAATACAACATGGCATCACAAAATGACTCTACGACTCAAGTAGTTAATCAATAGGCTCCGAGGAGCGAGATATTACAAACATGGGTCTCATGACCCAACAATCAGAGCATACAAATCAAAGCACATGCGGAAGCTATCATGTCTGAGTACAGACATCTATAAATGAAAAAGGCTGAGAAGCCTGACTATCTACCAATCCTGCCGAGGCACAAGATCGTAGCTGAGGTAACAAGCTAAACGTCGAAGTCCAAGCGGAACTACTAGTGAGACTGAAGTCTCTCTGCAAAAACATAAAATAGGCAAACGTGAGTACAAATGTACCCAGCAAGACTTACATCAGATCTATCTACACATGCATCATTATCAACAAAGGGGATGGTGGAGTTTGACTGCAGCAAGCCAGCTTTGACCCGGTGGCTATCCTGAACTACGACTGCAAGTAACTCTTTTGAGGTGGCGCACACGAGTCCACATATTCACCATATCAAATACACCACTATGGATCCGCTCCCGTCTCCCTACGAGAACGCCATCCATAGCACTCACGCTTATCTTGCGTATTTTAGGGTATCCACTTTCACTTGTCTATGAACTATGCAATGGGGTCCAAGTTTCCATATCCGAGGAATCCGGCTATTCGAATAGATGATGTTAACCCTGCAGGGGTGTACTTCTTCACACACGCTCTCGCCACTTACCGCCCTGTACACGTCATGTACCTCGGCAACCTTCAAGCGGAAGCCGGGCGAGGGAGTCGGCCACGACCTGACTAACCGAACAAGTCTCTAGTCCAGGTTTATCGCCTATTCGGGTTCCATCCACAAGGAGATCCGGCCGGGGTGTCGCTCACGGCCCCAAACGATGTGAGCAGGGTTCCCAAGCCCACCATCCGGGTGCCACTTGGTACACCGTGCCACTGTGCCTAGTCTGTCCCAAGCCCACCTGTACCGGGTGCCACTTGGTAGACTACTAACACTACCTACAAACACCAGAAACTAGTTGCAACTCCTGGACAGAGATCATGTTGATTAATAAGTCGAGAGGGGCACTTAAGCATTCCAATGTGTGGTAGTAGCTGGTCATGGATCACAAACACAGAACTCAGTTCCTGAGGACGGCTGCAATGAGACAACCCACCATGTACTCCTACATGGCCTCTCACCGCTACCTTTACCAAATCGTGTTCATACACTTAGCTCACACACAGTAGGACATGTTCACACGCCTCTGATTCATCCCCGATGAATCAGACCTGACTCAACTCTAAGCAATAGCAGGCACGACAACAAACATGAATGAGTAGGCACAACAGGGCTCAAACAACTCCTACTCATGCTAGTGGGTTTCATCTATTTACTGTGGCAATGACAGGTCATGCAAAGGATAAAGGGGTTCAGCTACCGCAGCAAGTAACAAATATGTCGTTGTTGTCCTAATGAAGTAAAAAAAAGAGCAGGAGCGAGAGAGTGGGATTTTATCGGAATGAACAAGGGGGTTTTGCTTGCCTGGCACTTCTGAAGATAACATTGAGTCTTCATCAGTGTCAACGATCACATCATCGGTATCACGTCTATCGAGAGGGGACAAATACCGGCAACACAGAAGGGAACACAATCAATGCAATGCACAATATGATGCATGATCATGACATGGCAAAATGAATGTGTTTTGAGCTAATGCAACTAAAACCAGATTAAATGAAGTTGGTTTGAATCCAAGATTCAAATTCAAACTCCATATGTGATTATTTAAATGCCATTTATTTGTTTTGTCCAAAATAGAGGACAAACATTGTTCAAACATGCATGAAAATGGTACAGATGGATTCCTTGAATTTTTCTGATAATTTTTCATATATAAATTATTTAATTTGGAGTTACGGTTGAATTTCTATGATTTATTGAAGTTTTAGGCATTTTCTGGAATTTCCTGATTATTTTTAAATCCAGAAAATACTTATTGCGTCAGCGTGACGTTGGCATGACGTCAGCAGGTCAACAGGGGCTGGTCCGGGTCAAACCTGACATGTGGGGTCCACACGTCAGTGGCTAACTAACTAACCTAATTTTAATTAGAGCCTGGGCCCGCATGTCAGTGTCAGCAGGGGGGGTAATTAGTTAAAATAAACTAAACTAATTAACAGGGGGGCTGGCCCCACCTGTCATCGACCCAGGGGGGGTCAAACCCCTGGTCAACAGGGCCTAACCCGCCGGCGGTGAGTCGCCGGCGAGGCCGAGGCGGCGGAGGCCTTCGGGTTTCGTGCTCCGGCGACCAAACGGACGGAGGAGGGGCTCTACGCGTAGCTGGGAGTCGCCCGCATCCATCTGTGCAAACGGCAGGGGCTGAGGTGGCCCGAGCTCACCGGAACGGGGCCCGCGGCGGCGACCGGAGTTCGAGCCAGCACGGGCACGGGGCTACGCTTGGCGAGCGGGCGAGCTGAGAGGCTGGGCAGCACCTGCTAGTCATGGGGAGCACTAAGAGCAGCTCAGTGGGGCCAGGGGAGCACGGAGGCTATGCGTGCAGCAGCAATGGCGGACGGTGGCTTCGGTGCCCGTGGGGAACGGCGCTACGGCACGGAGGGGAGCATGCTGAGTTAGGGGAGAGGGTCAGTGACTCACGGCGATGACGAGGGGACGCTCGGCGAGGTCGGGGACGGTCCGGAACCGGCGAATTTGACGAAGATGGCCGGCGGGTCCGAGGTAGAAGACGACGGCGATGGCGGCGATGCAGGGCTTCCGGAGGGCTGTGGATCGGTGGGAAGGAAGAGGGGGTCGAGGCGGAGCTCCTGGGTGCATCGGCGAGGCTAGGGGTGGCCGGTGGCCATGGGTACGGCGACGATGACGGCGAGCTCCGCTCGGTGGTGTGCGCGGGAGGGAAACAGAGGAGGGAACGGGGTCCAGGGGAAGAGAGGGGAGGTGCAGGGGGCGAGGGGGAGTGCGTGGCTCCCTCGGGTGCCTCCAGCGGCGAGCAGGTAAGCAGGAGGTGGCCGGAGCGTGCGCGCGCGCGTCGGGCACACGCCCTCCTGCCTACTGGCAGGAGGTTGAAGACGGTGGCGACCACGGTGGGCTGGGCCGCACAGTGCTGGACCAGCACAGGAGCTGGGCCAGCTCTGGTGGGCTGCACGGGTGAGGCCAGGTAAGTCCAGGTAAGTTCTGTTTTATATTTTTCTGTTCTGTTTTGTTTTATTAATTTATTTTGCCACTATTTTGAATTTTAAAATAATTCAAACAATGCCAAAAACTCCTCTGAATATTTTATATTGCTAGATGGACTTTTCCAAAAGCTTATAAAATATTTCAGGGGTATTTGAAATTATATTCTAATTATATGAATATAATTCAAATTCAAATAGCTAATGAATTAAATCCAAAGTCCCAAAAATAAATCCTTAAAAATGTTCAATATTTTGGTTGGGACCAGAACCCTTACCAAAAATTATCAAACATTTAAGAAGAGCATTTTGGAGCAATGAATGAGATTTCTAGGGTTTTTGCCCCTCTTTTATTTAAGTTTTTGAGGCTTCCAAAATTCCTCAGTTCAGGTTTCAAAAATTTAAACATGATGCACACATGGAGCTAGCCTAGCGCACTACCAGCAGCTAGGGATGTGACAACTCACCCCCACTAAACAAGAATCTCGTCTCGAGATTCAAGCGTAGGGTAAGGTGAAGGGTAAACGCAACTAGTATAATCTTCACGATCCAGGGTGCACTTCAGTTGAACATTGATTCATTCACCATCATTGTCTTGATGTCTTGCTCTGAGAAATCCTGCCAACATGACATGGAGGGAAGAAGGAGACTCTAGAAGGGTCGATCTTCTCGAAGATCGAACAACTCACGGAATGAGACATAGGACCATCTCTCGGGTTGAGACACGAGATACCCATCAAGAGGGGTGGAAAGAAACGGATGACGAAGGTTCACTAGGTAGACAACGATTCCACACCTAAGAAGGTGGTAAACGATTGTCCACGTAGCGAGGAGTTGAGTTGCCATGATACCACAACGAGACACCTTCGGAACCGTGACTCGTAGATATCTCCCCTTAAGTGGCAAAAAGAATTACCTTCGATTCAGAGATCATTGAGACTCTTTAAACCAACCTAAGGCAATTCTCGAGCAATCGTTTGGAGGGGTTCGGTGGAATGGCATACTCGGACTTGGATGATGTGGATTACCTTGTTGAAGACAACGTAATGGATGAATTTGCTTACCACCGGAAATGGAAGAGACCCATGGTAGAATGGCACATTGGCGGTGCAAGCTGGGAACAAAATGCAAATGCTGGGAATGATTCTGGTAACTGGGGAAGAACCCAACAAAAGAGAGTGAGTTCACTGTTTGAAAAGATCATAGCATTGCCGAGGAAACGGAGAGGATCCCCAGTTAGTGCCGAAGATAACACCTAGCGCTTGTGCGTGCTCTCAAGAACTTGAGCATTTCCACAATCATCAAGGTTTTACCAACATCCGTGTCAAGAATCCTGGCAACACAACATACCACCATGATGAATAACGATGGACGATGCAGATGCATAGGAAGATAACATCAACTCAGATTTCACCCTAGCGAGGCCAAGGAAACAAAATCTGGATGATCGACCGAGAGACATTTAGCACTCCGCTTCTAATGTTCTCCTTGACGTGCTAGTGTAACCCATTCTTAGATATGGTTTGCTAACTAGAACATCAAGTAAAGGTCGGACTTCGGGAGCAATAGAATCCATAAGGAACAGTTACGGAGGTAAATCCTACGAAATCCTTATGGGGAGGTGGCCAACTTCTTCAATCAAGATATTATAATAATAGGTCTTCCGGTTGGGTGTGTTGGCCACGACATCCACCTTACCGGTTATCGAGGGACCAATATTATAGTTCTTGGGAAATATTCCAACCATCATATCTGCCTGAGACTCAGATCTGGTTGGTGTCAGGATATTCCAGACTCATCGAGTCTAGGAAGAAAAATGAAAGTTTGCAACACAAATCGACGAGATGACGTTGCGAGATTCTCAGGAAATGAACTACGATAGCAAGCTCCAAAACATGAGCTGGTTCTGCTACAAACATGTGAACACGTTGTTCCAGACAAGCATGCCCACATGGTAGTCTTACAATAAAACACTACCGAGTTCTGGTTGGGAGCCATCATCGAGGATATCAAAGTCTTTACGCAAGTCCATGGATTAGATCCCAAGCATAGACTTCTTTTCCTTGAACGAGTCAATCAGTGGCTTGGTGTGCTAGGATATACATATGGAATGAAGATGATCAGTCTAACAGACCACAGAATTCTTCGCACGTGCATGACCGACTTGGGATGATTCCAAAGGAGCAAAAACAAACTTTCTCGAATTCACGACGGCAACTTACATCAAAATGCACGTGAATCAAAGGAAGTCACTCCTTTCATCAAACAAGTACTTCATGAGCTAGCATGAAGAAAATGCTTTCAAAAGTTTCCAACACTA
Source organism: Triticum dicoccoides (assembly GCF_002162155.2). Classification (NCBI taxonomy): domain Eukaryota; kingdom Viridiplantae; phylum Streptophyta; class Magnoliopsida; order Poales; family Poaceae; genus Triticum; species Triticum dicoccoides. Next base: position 29,096,491 of record NC_041386.1, on the reverse strand, counting down.
ACTTAATGTTCAACAACATCATGGAGGAGATAAGGATGTTGTCAATGGACTCAACAACAACTCATCGGAATTTCCATATCACTGGACTTCCACCATCGTGTGAACACGGTGATAGCATTGGTCAGACCCAAAAAATATAATGGTGTATGCTCGAGGGATCAACCACGAGGAAGACAACATTACGAACATCGTTGGTTCTGACTTGATTTGACGATAGCCCACACTCAAATCAAAGGATTGATAAGACGATAGGTCCAGCAACTGATCACAGGGACCAATCGATGAAGATATCATCTTTCTTCAACACACACTACACAAGAATATCCCCTTGGAACGAACTAAGTCAGGCAAGCTTTTATCTTCCAACCCTCCAAGTTGTCGTTTAGCTTAACCAACTAGCTCAGGGATATCTAACACCGATTCTTGGAGAGAAGGTGGTTCACAAGAAACCAACTTGATCACGAGCTCAACATAGCGGTCAGGTGACAACCTGGTAATACTTCCGAGAAGATCTCCGGAAATCACGAACCACCGATATGTTACTAAGCTCGAGAACAATCTTGCTTTTCAGGGCAAGATGATATGATCAAATGAGCGAGGACTTGACAAAATCCTAACTCATCAATCAAAGAGTGCACCAGGAAATAAGGACTAGGTAGCACGATCAATCTTAGAATGGTGATTCAATAACCAACATACTAAGAATAAGATTATTGTCCATTAACTACCAAGCAATGGGGTTGCTAGGAGTATTGAGTTCACACATCATGATTCACTTGTCGGCACTCCGGCTGCAACAACACGGAACCGAGGAATGAAAAAGGATGGCGAGAAGTATCACTATGTCAAGAATTCACAAAAGGTGGTGCAATTCTCATGAAATTCCTGTCATAAAGAAGGTAATACTTCAGGGTAGAGCAGACCAGAAGCTGGATTGTAACTTGATCTGCGGAACACAACTACTTTGACCCAATCCTAAATATGGATGAGGTACTGGAGTTTGTTTCTCCTATTCATTCTGAAATAGAATGGCTTGGTGGACCACAAGGGTAATAGACATCGACGAACAAATGCACGCATACTCTTGACTATCAATTGATAGACGAGGGCCAGAAAACAACTAAAGAGGGACAACTCAAAAGAACATATGATTTTCCAAGTTGTGGATGCATGGACTAGCATGTCGAACGAATTCAACATATTTCTTCCGGATAACCCATGCAGAAAGGTAGAACTGGCAGAGTCACAATATAGAATCGAGAACCCATCGAGAGCACTCTGATTGTGATCTTTCGATCAGCGAGGAACATCTGCCATAAACGGTTCATAGTATTTGGAAGAAAGGAATACCACGAACATCGAGGACTAATGCAAAGGTTACTAATAACCTAAAGGAACGAGCAAAACTATCAACATGAAGCAAGTAGGGTGAATCTCGGGTTCAAAACCCAGGGATAGAATACCTACTACTAAATGGCATCACGGGATGCTTTCGATAATGACGGCCAGAGTCATCACACTGGAACATAAATCATGGCTAGACTACTAGATGATCCCCTGAGACACCTAGGGTCATAATAGTAACTCCAACATAATGTCAAGGCAATAGAATACCTCAACTCAACAATTAGTGTGATTGAGCTGGCATAAAGGAACATCGAAACCAGAGGGAAAGGATTTGCAAATGCATCAGACTATTTAGAAACCTGGAATGACTCGGACAGCATAACGGCTGTAAATGCTCAGAAAAGATTTGAGACATTCACATAAATGGTGGCATAACCACTCAGAAGCACAATATCAAGGTCTCGAGATCAACAGTTAACATACAGAAATAGTAGGAACTGAACTGAGACTTAAATCCAACAATCTATAAGTCTACGGATTAGTAACACGTGATCCTGATAGAAAGAAGAGA
>NC_041386.1:29070595-29092170 GCF_002162155.2 Triticum dicoccoides | reverse complement strand
AATGAACAAGGGGGTTTTGCTTGCCTGGCACTTCTGAAGATAACATTGAGTCTTCATCAGTGTCAACGATCACATCATCGGTATCACGTCTATCGAGAGGGGACAAATACCGGCAACACAGAAGGGAACACAATCAATGCAATGCACAATATGATGCATGATCATGACATGGCAAAATGAATGTGTTTTGAGCTAATGCAACTAAAACCAGATTAAATGAAGTTGGTTTGAATCCAAGATTCAAATTCAAACTCCATATGTGATTATTTAAATGCCATTTATTTGTTTTGTCCAAAATAGAGGACAAACATTGTTCAAACATGCATGAAAATGGTACAGATGGATTCCTTGAATTTTTCTGATAATTTTTCATATATAAATTATTTAATTTGGAGTTACGGTTGAATTTCTATGATTTATTGAAGTTTTAGGCATTTTCTGGAATTTCCTGATTATTTTTAAATCCAGAAAATACTTATTGCGTCAGCGTGACGTTGGCATGACGTCAGCAGGTCAACAGGGGCTGGTCCGGGTCAAACCTGACGTGTGGGGTCCACACGTCAGTGGCTAACTAACTAACCTAATTTTAATTAGAGCCTGGGCCCGCATGTCAGTGTCAGCAGGGGGGGTAATTAGTTAAAATAAACTAAACTAATTAACAGGGGGGCTGGCCCCACCTGTCATCGACCCAGGGGGGTTAAACCCCTGGTCAACAGGGCCTAACCCGCCGGCGGTGAGTCGCCGGCGAGGCCGAGGCGGCGGAGGCATTCGGGTTTCGTGCTCCGGCGACCAAACGGACGGAGGAGGGGCTCTACGCGTAGCTGGGAGTCGCCCGCATCCATCTGTGCAAACGGCAGGGGCTGAGGTGGCCCGAGCTCACCGGAACGGGGCCCGCGGCGTCGACCGGAGTTCGAGCCAGCACGGGCACGGGGCTACGCTTGGCGAGCGGGCGAGCTGAGAGGCTGGGCAGCACCTGCTAGTCATGGGGAGCACTAAGAGCAGCTCAGTGGGGCCAGGGGAGCATGGAGGCTATGCGTGCAGCAGCAATGGCGGACGGTGGCTTCGGTGCCCGTGGGGAACGGCGCTACGGCACGGAGGGGAGCATGCTGAGTTAGGGGAGAGGGTCAGTGACTCAAGGCGATGACGAGGGGACGCTCGGCGAGGTCGGGGACGGTCCGGAGCCGGCGAATTTGACGAAGATGGCCGGCGGGTCCGAGGTAGAAGACGACGGCGATGGCGGCGATGCAGGGCTTCCGGAGGGCTGTGGATCGGTGGGAAGGAAGAGGGGGTCGAGGCGGAGCTCCTGGGTGCATCGGCGAGGCTAGGGGTGGCCGGTGGCCATGGGTACGGCGACGATGACGGCGAGCTCCGCTCGGTGGTGTGCGCGGGAGGGAAACAGAGGAGGGAACGGGGTCCAGGGGAAGAGAGGGGAGGTGCAGGGGGCGAGGGGGAGTGCGTGGCTCCCTCGGGTGCCTCCAGCGGCGAGCAGGTAAGCAGGAGGTGGCCGGAGCATGCGCGCGCGCGTCGGGCACACGCCCTCCTGCCTACTGGCAGGAGGTTGAAGACGGTGGCGACCACGGTGGGCTGGGCCGCACAGTGCTGGACCAGCACAGGAGCTGGGCCGGCTCTGGTGGGCTGCACGGGTGAGGCCAGGTAAGTCCAGGTAAGTTCTGTTTTATATTTTTCTGTTCTGTTTTGTTTTATTAATTTATTTTGCCACTGTTTTGAATTTTAAAATAATTCAAACAATGCCAAAAACTCCTCTGAATATTTTATATTGCTAGATGGACTTTTCCAAAAGCTTATAAAATATTTCAGGGGTATTTGAAATTATATTCTAATTATATGAATATAATTCAAATTCAAATAGCTAATGAATTAAATCCAAAGTCCCAAAAATAAATCCTTAAAAATGTTCAATATTTTGGTTGGGACCAGAACCCTTACCAAAAATTATCAAACATTTAAGAAGAGCATTTTGGAGCAATGAATGAGATTTCTAGGGTTTTTGCCCCTCTTTTATTTAAGTTTTTGAGGCTTCCAAAATTCCTTAGTTCAGGTTTCAAAAATTTAAACATGATGCACACATGGAGCTAGCCTAGAGCACTACCAGCAGCTAGGGATGTGACACCCGTCTGCCATGCTAGACTCCATCTCACACGTTTTCCAACAATTACCGTCTGCGATAATGTTCTATCACAAATGGTTCAGGAGCCCCTTCACACACATACAAGTGCTGCAGACCGTTTGTGATTTGTTAGGTATCACCAACGGTTGCCGCAAGAGTGACTTGTGCTTTTCATATGGGATCCCACAAGTTTCCTGGAAAAAATTCGACTGGGATTGTATTTTGCATTGGGAACGGTTTACTCCCAGTTCTCGTGTGCGATAACGCGATATCACAAACGGTTCCGGAGAACCTACGCACATGTAGTAGCGTTGCAAGTCGTTTGCAATCTGCTGTGTATCACCGACGGTTCCGCTACGATTGACGTATGCTTTCCCATGTGGATCGCACACACTCATTTAGTTGAACCGTGTGCGGAGCAATTGCCAGGTTAAAACAAAAATATCCCATTTTGAATCGGCACGCAAAAAGCAAATTCGCCATAATATTCAATTTAACAAATAGTTTCCACACGAAGAACGTTCATCAGATTTTGCAACAATTGCAATTGAACATATGGTAGCTAAATTTCAATGATTTGTCCACAATATATGCATTACATAATTAATCATAGTGTACGCAATACGAAGACCTCATTAGATGGAAAATAATGGATCCATGCGTTATATGTTTAGCGGCTAACTCTTACTCTATGTTTTAGGAGAACGCATGCTGAAATCTTCATTGTCACCAGTGGGATTGATGTAGTGATTCGGGAAAAAGTCGCTGATAAATCTCTGAACCATCAGCAATTCACCAGCCGGGAGCGGTTCAGGGGTCCTCGCTTTTAAGATGAGCTGCAGTATTTTTAAGATCAGAATGTGCCATATGAATATAGTAGAAGATATTAATTAAGATAGACTTACTATTACTAATTCGTGAGGATCGTCACAACTATCAGCAGATTTGCAGATGGAGATCATGTGTCTGCAAACGTAGTATCCACAAAGGTTGGTCCCTGCTTCTTGCTGAGGACACTGAATTTTTTTGTACAAAATTAGTCATGTATTTGTTCTGTTAGGAACAACCTAACCGGTGTTAGATGTATTATTTTTTCTTTGGACAAAATAGAAAGAGGTTTATTTAGAAGCTTGAAAATTTGACTAGCGTAAGGAAAGGTATTTGCAAACTGTTGGATAAATTTTCCCAAAATAATGGATTTATGTGTGTTGCCGGAGAAACGATCTCATGCTGCAGAGGTAGTGTCCTCTTGAACAGGTTCCCTGTGTTAGTTTACCACAATGCGAGCACACTGCAAATGATGATGAATTTTGACAACATCAATTATTGAACCAGATATGAATGCAAATTAATTTTAACATCATAGAATTCAATACCTATCCAAGAATTGTTGAAGATGCGTCAGATCCTGAGCGTTTGTTGACTCTCTAAGAGAATCGATGTAGTAAATTGTGTTCTTGTTTGGAACAATGAATACCAATATCTATTGATTGCTACATATTAAGAAAGCCATGAACTTATGAATGATGTCGAAATCTAAAAGACAATCGGTGCATGTGTGGTTGTTTACTTGACTTACCGTTCACGATATGGCCAGAGAATTGATTATGCATGTGACTTGTTTTCGAAGATACGGGCAACCGTGTTAATGACCCAGCCCCGTCGGTCCTTTTCATGTAATGTTGTGCCATTTGCTAATGCAGGATCTATGAAATACACACTCTCACTTTGTCTTCTCTACGCGTTCAATCCCTTGAGAGGAATAAAATTCAATTAGTTGTTTATCATTTATAGCCTTGTATGGAGAAGTTGATCAGAGTTTGTTAAGTACTTACAAAATCACACATCTAACAAGAGCGGCATCGAGCACGTTGAAGTTGAAGAAGAGATGTAAGTCCTTGAAACTCAAAATGATGGAACTAGCATCGTGTCGGAAATGATCTTTGTTGTAGTGGACTAGCAAATGGTGATGACCTTCTGACATTTGATCCATGCAATATTCATGTAACTCGCGGCAACTGGAGCTGCACTCATCAAAGTATTCACCAACAAGAAATGGCTGGCCATGGACGTAATTGCGTGCTTCAAGTACACCTGCTTTATTTTTAGCAAGCAACAAACATACTTCTTCATCACCCATGGCGTCAGATATAATATTACTCCCCGATTCGAACAAGCTGCTGTTAATTTGGTTCTGGGCGATGAGTGCTTTAAGTAAGAGGCAATCGTTCTCTTTCCTCTTCACTCTCCCGCTGCGCTTCCTCGTGGTCGTGGGTGTAGCCTTTTTGGCCACTTCCTTCTTGGTACTTGAAGCATTTCTGGCAGAACGTCTGGTTGCGTGCACGGTAGACTGCCGAGCAGACGGTGAAGCTTGGACGGACTACTTAGCAGACGGTTTATCTATGCCAGACCGCTGAGCTGGCGGTGCTGTTGTGACAGACTGCTGGGTTGTAGGAGCAGAGGCATCGGACTGCTGATCATGCATGGAAGCTATGTCAGGTTTCTGTGAAGGTGGTGCCAACTTGTCGGTGTGCTGAGGAGGCCATGCCAACGTGTTGGTTTGCTGAGCCGGAAGTGCTGACGCATTGGTATGCTGATCACGCGCCTGCGGACCGACGGACTGATGAGCAGTCGGTTCTGGACCTACAGACTGCTTAGCAAGTGGTTACGAAGCATCAGGCTGCTTAACAGTCTGTTCCACCAGGTTGGTCTGCTGAGCATGTGCTGCAGCTGGGTCTCCCCCCGCTGCTTCAGCGGCCGACATCTGAACCAGTGGTGCGTCATCAGCAGTTGTAGGCCTTGCCACTGGCTGCTTTGAGGCGGAGGATGACTTGGCCTGTACGCCACAAAGTCAGTCCGGCTGATCACAGGTTGATGTATCAGCCCGCGAGAGCTGCTCTGGCAAGGAGAGCGTCACCAGTTGAGGGGCGACAGTGGTTTCTCTTGGCGGGGCTTCAGGAATCTCATCAATGAACTCTATTTCCTTTCGTGGCCACTGGATGTGATGTAAAGTGTTTCTCCCAAGGTTCTTTGCTCATTGAAGTCTCCTAGGACATTCTTCAGGTCAAATTCATTGAATCCAGGCTTTACCTTAGTCACATAGCACTTCACACAGCCCGGCTTCAATGGCATATTATCCAAGAAGAGGCCATTTTCCAAGAAGGGTGGGCAAACCCAGGCTGTTGCACATTTTAATGTACCTTCATAATGTGTAAGCATGCCCTTCAATCTGTCTTTCATTCCATATAGATCAGATATAGCATCATCATGAGTAGCTGCAGTCTTAGTGTCGCTGGGGTCAGCTCATGCACAGCTACTCTTGTGCAGTGTTGCCGTCGCGTAATAAGCAGCAGCATCCATGCCCGCCTCCCCTCCCATCTGCTAGCTATCCGTCAATGTTAGAGTCTTCTGCATCATCATTAACTCCTCAACATCCTTTCGAACAGCCGGATAAATCTCCTTCTTCAACTTTTCAAACAATGCATTATGTTTCATTTCACTCCTCGCTTTTTTCATGCTGAGCCTCTCTTCTTTGCTGAGTGTGAAAGCCCTCTTGTGCGGGACATTAACACATATATCCCTTGCACGGCCAGGGGGCTCTTTTGTGTCTAGAGCAATGGATAAAATGTCACATGGCCCTGAGTTCCTGTAGAACCTTCCAGGGATCTTGGAAGCCTCTACCATCACCTCATACAGTTTGGCGTCACATGTGTTTTCAAAGTAATAAGTTTCGTCATCATGCCACTTTGCACATGCCCGCAAGTAGTCTCTGGCACATTCACCCTTGATTTCACTAAAGGTCGGATTCCCACCCGCCGCTACTACTTCTTTGTCCTCCTGTTCCCATATCAGTTTCATGTCGTAGTATCCTGCCACACCCATATGGTGGGGGTGTATGTTCTTCTTATGAAGTTCTGATTGCTTGAAACTCTTCGCAGCAAACTCTGGAGTTGCCCTGACCCTTTTGAATTCTGCCTAGTCTGCCTTTGTAATTTTGGGGTATGCGGGGATTGGGTCCTTGCCTTCACTCAAGTACCTCTTGTACAACACGTGCTTCCAGTTTCTCCAAGCATCCCTAGCCTTCTTCAGTGCAGTGTGTTCCACCTGCATTCTCCACTGCTCTGGAACGTTAAGTGATCCATGATCTCCCGGACTATCCTTCACCGTGTTTCTGTGTCAGCCTTCCGAAACCCCGGCAGATTAATGTTGGAGCCTTGCCCTGCCAACAAATCCACACACTCCTGAACCTCATGCGTGCTTTATCTGGTTTAGTTGGAGCCCAGGACTTTAAATCAATCTCGGTTACTTCATATACACCTTTTGGTTGGTGTGTGGGCTTCCTTGGAGCGTTCCTTCGTGTCCTGAACGGAAGGGTAATTGTTGCAGCTCTATCCCGTTCAAGACTACTTGATCCCTCACAATCTGCTGAAGACCTAGGGTTGCCCGAATCAGATGAAGATACATGGCCTGAATGAGTGTTGTCGCTGCTACTCAGCATCTACAGAGAACACATGCAAAACTCAGGAAAGGAGGATAAGCATAAAACTAACAACTTGGTATCAAGCTTTCTAAACATGCCATGCAATAATTTAGAAAATGTACGGCTAATTTGTTAAGTTTGTGTGACTCGTGCGCCCGCGATCTGTAAATAGGTAGTAACTTATTGGAACAAATACAACTTATATGTAGTAAGGAAGGTAGATAATGAACATATATACGCTCTCCGTTATTTTATAGACAAATTGGGAACATACGGAACGAAATTGGAAGAGGTATTGCGAGGAAATATGCCTCACCGCGATGGAGAGCAGTAACTAACATGATTCTTAATGCAAACCCGGTCGGACCACAGGAGATGCAAGGGTTACTACATCGATATGCTCGAGGGTGGCTGGCGAGCAAACAAAGACGGCGAGGCGTGGGCCACCGCGTGTTGGGAACGACAGTGGAGGTAGGCTTGACACCGAAGAGCGGGCACACGGCCGGGGTGAGCACGGCGGCGCCGGAGAGGGTTCTGCTGTGGATCTGGGGGAGGGGGGAGCTGGCGAAGGAGATTGGGTGGACTAGTTGAGTGAAACATGGGCAGACGGTGGGGGGTGTTGGCGGCCTAGATGAAAAGGGTGAAAAATATCCCCGGTCGCCGTGCGCGCGGAAAGGCCTATGCAAACGGTTGCCTCTAAGCACTCGTGTGCACAAACAAAATAATTTTGTTTGAGATGAAGACGTGAGCTCATCGTTTCGCCTCTAAATTTTTCGCATGTAAACCAATCACAATTTTACCACGGGTTTGATTTGCTGGCGCATTTCAGGTCTCGTGTGCTATATGTTAGACATTTTTTTGGCATTTACCGTGCATGTTGGCATATAAATAAATTCCTAGCCAGACTACATTTCTTTTCGAAAGGGATGAGGATTGCCATTCGATCTGGGAGCATCCAACGGTGCAGACATACGATCCATGGGGTTTGGGTTCTGACCAATCAGAATGCACGACTCAGATCACGCGCGTGGCAGAGGGGTTGGGGGTGCATCAGCCACGGTTTAGTGGACACACGGCTTTCATGAGTGAACCGTGTGCTCTTTGAAAACATTTACATTACCTAACATCATATTTTTGTTCGAATGGAAACATGAGTTCATTGTTTCGTCTCCAAATTTTTTCCACTGTAAGAAATCATGAGTATAGTGGAGAGTGTCATCGGAAAATCCGAACAGCGGCTGCGCACCAGGTAGGCTGGTATCGAGGCCGTGAAAACGCCATGTGGATTCCCGCTCGCAGCGTATCCCTCGCGTATTTCATTTATTTTTGGCCTGTATTGGAGGAGCCAGGTCCCACGCACATGCAAAAGTCTATAGGCCTCTGTCTCGCAGCTGACATGTACGAACAGAACTTTGGCGAGCTGTGCATGTTCGACCGGGGATGGCAGAGACATGTACGACGTGCATTTTCCCTGTGGAGCAACGTTGCTGATTCACATCCACAATTTTCTTCAATCGGGACGATGTGGCATTCTGACGACCAGTTAACACGCAAGTTGGTTTCCTTTAGGTACAGTTCGCCGTACTGAACCAAATAAGTTGTTTTGTTTCACTAATTGTCAGGCCTTGCCCATGATTTTGACAAGTGTCTGGGTTAGTAAGATGTGCCCCGTGCGTGCAGTACATTTACCATGATGCATGTCATGTGATGATGGTTATCTAACACAAGTTTAACACTTGGCTGGAACATTTCAAATCAACGACGCGTTCAGGTTTTAGGTGTGATGGCCGCTAATAACCATAGAGATATCATTACCCAGTTCAGGTTTTATGCGTGAGGCCCGCTGCTGTGCATCAAATTTGTGTTGCGCATCCTGGTTCTCTTTTCAAAGTCATGTCTCTTATGGGAATTTACTACGTCGTCACCTCACCCACAGTTGTCTCCATCTAGCCCTGCCCTCGGCATTCATCTCTCCAACCCCCGCTGTTCTTCCCCTGCTATTGTTCTGAAGGAGCCAGCCGGAGCACCGACTCCCTCGTCCCTGGGCGTCCAGGTGATGCCGAGGTTGATTCTTGGCCGGTGGCGTGTGGCGTACGGTGAAGAGTTCTCCTGAAAGGTACCCACCCTCGCCCCCTCCTCTGTTTTTCATGTTGTGGTGCCGTATCCGCCTCTGTTCGTGGTGTTTTGCTCATCCCTAGCTCGCTTCTGTTCGCATAGGCAGAAGTTTTTTGTTGTGAGGCCGTTAGAGAAGTGAGGATAACATATTTATTTAGCGGGATACAAGATGCTATGGTGATTAATCGTGTAGAAAACAGTGACCAATCCCCAGAAGATTGGGTTAGTGACGAGGATGGTTCAGGTGGATTCACTGGATTACTAGGGACACCATGTTTTACTTCCAGGCTTTCATTGCTCAAATTTGGTTCGGTTGTTGCCAAGTTCAGTGATTTCAAGCGGCAACTAGTTATGGAGACTGGTTTTGGGGAGTTTCTAGAGGTGAAGGCATGGCAGAAGATTAATCTGAAGTATAGCGCTTTTTCAATGGACCGAGTGCATGTAGAATCCAGCACAATCAACCTTGAGGAACAGGGCGTGCTTGAACTGTCCGAATAGAAGCTTAATTATGTTTTTGGCATCCCCTCCGGTGAATTCGATATAAACGGCAAAGGCGTCGAGCCATCAGAAGCCTGCATCGAGTACACCCGAATGGCAGCATCATTCATCGACAAAGGCACACATAGCCTAAAAGTAGCTGAAAATGTTTTTCTTGGAGCTATATCAGAATCGTCATCCCAAATACAGCAGGACTGTTTCAAGATTGCATTTGTTATTTTATAATCGGTCATGTGCTGACTCCCACCTCCAAACATGATTATATATCCATAGACTTCTGGGCTGCACTGAATGACATTAGCAAGATCAAGAGTTGGAACTGGGGAGGGTATGTACTAAAACACTTGTTTCAAGCTGTCAGAAAGTTCAAGACAGATGTTTCAAAGAGAAACCCAACCATCCACATAGTTGGCTGTCACTTGTTTCTGTAGGTATGTGGTCCAGTTTGCACAAACTAGTGAGCTATTTCATTTTTCAAACTTCTTGTTGTGCCAATCTAGAGCCCATGCTAATGCATTTGTTCTATGTTGTCGTCACATATAAATCAGGTTTTTGTTCTCGATTGTCTCGACCTTGGTATACTAAACAAGCCGCAAGAAATAACCCCCCACATAGGTTTGTATGATTATGATTCAATGAGGAAGATGGTTGAGAACATTGCAGTGAACATATCTCCTGGGGAGATTTCCTACCACGGGGGAGCGGTAATTATCGTCTTCTTAATTATTGAAGTTTGCGGTTTGTGATATATTTTCTTGTACTTGTTTTTCCATGCACCATACTAAAAACTCTCACTGTTTGCTTTAGGTTCGGCCCGAGCTCTCTGTTAGCCAGCCGATTGAACTCCATGCGAAAGATACATGCTCCCTAAATCCCCCCAAACAAGCAACAGCCCCTAAAGAGCAAGCATACCATCCACGCCAATGCTACGGTGTAATTACACAAGGACTGGCCCACAAGATTTTTCAAATTACATCCGCACAAAATACCCGAACATAGTAAGTGTGCCAAAACATGACCATTTATCTGTTGCCCTGTGATGACATATATTCATGCCTTGTGACTAAACAGTTATCTCTCTAACAAACATCTAGTCAGCAGAGAAGCTGGGTATTCTTCTTCGGGAGCAGAATGCACGTGGTCTCGCTAATATAACAGAAATGTGCCAAGCCTTCCAGACAAACATGTTCACTTTCACAGACAAGCTTATGGCCTGTCTAGCAGAAAGTTGTACCTGCTGCAAGGCATTCGGCCGCAAATCTTGCATTTTGAATGGTGAAGGCACAACCAACTATCAACCACATCCTACAACATCAACAGACAAGAACCAATTCAGCACTCCTTTAGTAAGCAAGGTTGGGCCACGCTTGCCTGCACCAGGCCACCATGAAGGTGCGTCAGCAACATGAAGCTTTTCCAAGAACTTTTCCAAGAAACAAAACAATCCCAACACCCTTCATGTTATTACTTTCACAGGAGCCATGTCAGCTACCAGCACAACATCTAGAAAAAGGGAAGGAAGTATATCATCTAGTGTGCATTCTGGGTTAGCAAAGAAGCAATGCTCACGCGATGCACAACCGGTATCACCACTGGCACCAACACATGAGATTGAAAAGCAAAGCCAGATGGCCATAGCACAAGATTCGTCGGTTATGGAGATTGCTAGCACGATTGCCAGCATGTACGATGATCTAACGACCATTCTTGTAACACATTATGCTGAGATCCAGCCATCTCCTGAGTTCATCTTGTTTGGATCAACTACAGAAGGCGCACCTTTGAAGATCGACCTTCCTAAATGCAATTTCGACAGAGACCCATGGGTTGTTGGTACAGTAACCGCCCCACCACCCGAGAACGCTCTCAGAGCTATAAGAGACTGGATGGCAGCAAGTTCTACCTTAAATCTTCAGAGGCAAGCATAACCACTCAGCAAACATACACTAATGGGTCTCTAAATTTTCAGAGGCAAGCACTAACCTTTGCCATTCATCTTTTGTGATTAACAGGCCATGGGTTGTACACCCCAAACCTTGTGTTCATCTCAATGGATGGCTTAGATATTCAACAACAGCTTGTGGCACACGAGAAAATGTCCCATGAAATTTGTACTCCCATCTTCCGCAGACTTGCCCAACTTGACATGTGCTTCTCAAAAGACACTCCTGGGATGATATGGAGGAAATACATCGAGCCCGATTTTGCGGTGAGTGACACCATCATACCAAGCCCCAATTTTAAAATTATGGCACGTTTTTGCTGATCGCAAACCTTTTCCGAATGTGCAGACAATTGTTCTGTCCAATGCCAACCCACTGACCGTGCACTCCATTAGGGCTAGCTTCCAGGAGGGAACCGCCTCTTGCAACCCAACATCATGCCGCATGGTAATCCGACATCATTCAAACACTTTCCTTTTTGTGCAACCTTACATCCCCATTGAAATCACTTTTTTTCCATGTCCATTTGTTAGTGGTTTATTCCAGCTATTCTCCCAGATGACTGGGTGGTTTATGCATTTGACATGCTGCGCAAGCGAATCGTCGTTTATGATCCTGCTGTTGGCCCATTCGGATACAGTAATCACCGAGTCAGCATGCATGAATTTGTGAGCAATAAACTTCATGCTGCTATGTTTAACTGCCTCTACAGTTTTTTCAGTTCATGGCATTGTGAATCAACTCACTGGACATGTACATTTCCAATCATAATGAGAGAACAATTTCACAAGTAAGCCCCCCTGATCCGCCACTACCTATACATGAACAACCATTATCCTTATCAAGTAATTCTCACTTCTTGGATTTCATTCTTTAATTCGATATACAGGGACGAAGCCGGATTGTGTGCCACTTTTTTTTGAAGCAACTATGATGGTGACAAGTTGCAAATCCCACTCACCAAAGTAAGCTCTTCAGTTTGAATGAAACACCAAGTCCCTGAGGATGATTTAATTATTCAAAAACACTAATGTCTTGTCGACTATCTTATCTCGTAGGAAACACTCGTATCGCACATCAACCTCATGTTGTACAAGCTGATGAGGATGCAAGGAAACCAAACAAAAGATGCGAGCGACTCGCTCAAAGAAATTAAAGGGTCGTTTGTCGTTCTATAGGCAAACATTGTTATTTTAAGGAAGAGGTAGCCATTTGTGTGACAACTTGACTAGATATGGCATTTGTGTGTCTGGCATCTTCCCATTTTAATCACATGTTGTAATGAAGCTTATCAGAGCTAAATGCAAACAAGTTATGACAAACTAGTTTTCATCTGATGCAGTTACAGGATAGACATGGAGATACATGTATGGACACCAACGTTAGATATGTTCCAAACTGGGCTACCAAATAATTTCCTACACAAATAAACTATTCCACACCAGTGCCACAACCAACACAAATAGGGCCACATTTTTCCAGTAGCCACACCTTGCGGTGACAGGCAGTCGAGCTACTGGAGCTGGATGATTCTCTACCTGGACAACCTGCCTCTCTTGCACAGCCATCGCTCCCCTGCATAGTTCAGAATTCATCATCTCCAGCAGGCGAACCTTGTCTCGCAGATCAATCAGCAGTTGCTTCAGGAAGCAATCTTCAATGGGATCGTCGTGCCACTCATAGAAGTTGCACCCTCCCATCTGAGCCCAAACCATAGCACATCATATCAACTAGAAAGCTCACGCTAAAACATAGCAGAAACAGGTTGGTTGTAAGATTGACTTACCCTTGACATGGCACATGTTTTGTACCTTCTTCCAGGGTTCTCGTCACTCCAGGAGATCCACATGGCTGCTTTTGGCTTGTGCTTGCATTCACAAGGCGTTGGTGGTTCGTAGTCCATAGGCCCGACCCTGTACCTCACCGGGGACCTGTTTTGCCCATGGAAGCCAGGCTTGGAGGAATAAGCATATCTAGAGCTTGAAGAAATGGAATAAGACATTGCCGTTGGATGTGTGTGTGGGAGGATGGTGGTGCTGGGTGCCTGGCATGGTCATTATATAGCCAGCGGCTCCCTCCCAACGGTCTGATTCTTTCAAATATTGTGGCTGGTGCTGCTCGCGGCACCCATTTGACTATGGCGTACATGTGGAGCCGCAGAGATACACGTCTCCTAGTCAACTAGGTACGCACACTAGTTTGTTAGGTACCAATCCAGTCGCACAGTTCACCCAACTATGCTGCCATTTGACAAATCAACCCCGTAGTCTGTATCTTAAGAGGACCAAATTCAGGTCAACACAAACAACACACAATCTTGCAAATTGTCAAGCTGTCACGCAGAGCAGCACACGCCATAGATGATTACAACTAAATAGGTTCAACCAACCACCCATCTGCCACATCCAGCACGTGACATTGACAGGCAGAACCAGCAACAAGCCAGTTATAAAATGATACACGGTTAAGTTCTACATTTAAGAATAAACGTCCCTCATCCATCAGTGCCAGCGGAAATCCAAAAGCTTGACACCATGGCATGGCGACTGGATCCTACTCCTCCTCCTCCACCTGTTCCATGAATCCTGGGCGAGGAGCAGTGTTGCCGTGGCAGGCAATTGTCTCATACAGCATCCTCCGGCGCCACCCGGGGAGGCCATCCTTTTGTTTGTTCATGCAAATAAAGAAGGAATCATCATAATGTTGTCGATAACTCATGTAGTTGCGATAACTAGTTACACGAAACGGGAGCAAACTTACAACTGGGACAGCTTGCTCCAGTTCGTGACCGTTGTAGTTGTCAGCATAATAAGCAAGGTAGCCAGGAGATTGACCGCTGAAACATTTAGTTAGCCAAACACGTTTTTAGCACATGATGTAACCAGGGCGTGATCAGCTAGAACGAACGGCATTTCACGACGGGAAATATGTACCTGCCGCATGCCACATGCATGTCCTGGTTGTACACCATGGTCCATGCAGAAATGTCCATGTGCCAGCTGTTCACCAGTATCGTCCCAAGGATTTGCATTCCTCTTAGAAGCATGCGCACTGTCCCCCATGCTTCCCCTCGTACACGTGCGCAGGCAGCTGTGTGTACAAGGGATCAAAGACCGTGAGCCTGGTGCGCTCCATGTCGAAGACGTACAAGCACCACTCATGGTTGAGCCAGACGGGTAACATGATCTGCAAAGAAAATGTTTCTGATGTGAGTTTGAAGCATTTCTGTGCAATAAACAAAGTCTGAAATTTCGAGGTTTGTTTAACGCACCAAACGACAAGTGGCAAGCCTGAACCCAAGGTTTGGCGCAGTAAGCAAGCCAATCAACATAGCACGCCCCACCTCAGTATCAATGTTTTCCATGTGGAGCTTCAACAAAAAAAAGAGAAAGGCGTAGAGATGTCAGTGAGATGGCCCGAGTCAGCTTATGGTTACACTAGGCTGATGCATTATTGAATATGCACTCACCACAGCATCTGGTGGGGCAAGACCCCTCCAGTTTGGCAGGTGCACTCTTTCCACCATTCTCCTCTCCCTCTCATTCCACCCACGAGCGTCAAGGACACTGTACATCATCTCTCCATGCAAACTGAACTGGTACTTAATCTTGTGACCATATATCCTCAGCACAGTAGGGAAGTGGTGCTCAAACCAAGTCCTGATAAACACATACAACAACAATGGCATTTTAACTACATCCAGAACAGCTTGCTGTCAAAATCTAGCAAACAATACATCTATGGTAACTAACCTGCTTAGTTCATTTGGGTTGGTTAGCAGCGAGACAGACTCATAGAAGTCAGCACACACGTAATCTGGATAAAAACATGGTGAAGCTCCAACTCAAATGGTGAATATCCGTATTCCGGTGGAGGTGGCAGTGGCGACGGAGGCATTGCTAGAACCACATCTACTAGTACATGGAAACAGTTAAGCGGTGCTGCCACGTGGCAAAAAAAATGCATATGTTCAGTTCTTCACTAACCTAGAGGGACAGGGGTACTCTGTTGGCCACCATCTGGGAGCATAAGCCTCTTGTTTCTGATACGTCCATTTTGCATCATGCTTTTATATCATTATTTATTGCATTATGGGTTGTTATTACACATTATGTCACAATACTTATGCATATTCTCTCTTATTTTACAAGGTTTACATAAAGAGGGAGAATGTCGGCAGCTGGGATTCTGGCTGGAAAAGGAGCAAATATTAGAGACCTATTCTGCACAGCTCCAAAAGTCCTGAAACTTCACGGATGATGTTTTCCAAATATATAAAAAACATTGAGCGCAAGAACTTCACCAGGGGGGCCACACCCTGCCCACGAGGGTGGGAGGCGCGCCCTACCCCCCTGGGCGGCTCCCCCTACCTCGTGGCCCCCCTGGTGGCCCTCCGGTGACCATCTTCTGCTATATGGACTCTTTTGATGGGGAAAAATCATAAGCCATCTTCTCGGACAAAACTCCGCCGCCACGAGGCGGAACCAATCTAGGGTTCTGGCGGGGCTGTTCTGCCGGGGAAACTTCCCTCCCGGAGGGGGAAATCATCGCCATCGTCATCACCAACGCTCCTCTCATCGGGAGAGGGCAATTGATACGTCTCCAACGTATCTATAATTTTTGATTGCTCCATGCTATATTATCTACTGTTTTGGTCTATATTGGGCTTTATTTTCCACTTTTATATTATTTTTGGGACTAACCTATTAACCGGAGGCCCAGCCCAGAATTGCTGTTTTTTTGCCTATTTCAGTGTTTCGAAGAAATAGAATATCAAACGGAGTCCAAACGGAATAAACCTTTCTGGAACGTGATTTTATTCCCGAATATGACCCAGGAGACTTGGACCCTACGCCAAGGAAGCTTCGAGGTGGGCACGAGGTAGGGGCACGCGCCCTATACCCCCAGGCACGCCCCCACCCTCGTGGGCCCACCGAAGCTCCACCGACGTACTTCTTCCTCCTATATATACATACGTACCCCCAAACGAACAGATACAGAGCCAAAAACCTAATTCCACCGCCGCAACTTTCTGTATCCACGAGATCCCATCTTGGGGCCTGTTCCGGAGCTCCGCCGGAGAGGGCCGTCATCACGGAGGGCTTCTACATCACCATAGCCTCTCCGATGAAGTGTGAGTAGTTTACCTCAGACCTTCGGGTCCATAGTTTAGCTAGATGGCTTCTTCTCTCTTTTTGGATCTCAATACAAAGTTCTCCCCCTCTCTTGTGGAGATCTATTCGATGTAATCTTCTTCTTTTTTGCGGTGTGTTTGTTGAGACTGATGAATTGTGGGTTTATGATCAAGTCTATATATGAATAATATTTGAATCTTCTTTGAATTCTTTTATGTATGATTGGTTATCTTTGCAAGTCTCTTCGAATTATCAGTTTGGTTTGGCCTACTAGATTGGTTTTTCTTGCCATGGGAGAAGTGCTTAGCTTTGGGTTCGATCTTGCGGTGTCCTTTCCCAGTGACAGAAGGGGCAGCAAGGCACGTATTGCATCGTTGCCATCGAGGATAACAAGATGGGGTTTATTTCATATTGCATGAATTTATCTCTCTACATCATGTCATCTTGCTTAAAGCATTACTCTGTTTTTAACTTAATACTCTAGATGCATGCTGGATAGCGGTCGATCATTGGAGTAATAGTAGTAGATGCAGAATCGTTTCGGTCTACTTGTCACAGATGTGATGCCTATATACATGATCATGCCTAGATATTCTCATAACTATGCTCAATTCTGTCAATTGTTCAACAGTAATTTGTTCACCCACCGTAGAATACTTATTCTCTTGAGAGAAGCCACTAGTGAAACCTATGGCCTCCGGGTCTATTCTCATCATATCAATCTCCATCACTTTAATCTTGCTTTGCTTTTTTACTTTGCCTTTTACTTTTCACTTTGCATCTCTATACCAAAAATATTATATCTATCAAATCTCACTCTCATAAGTAACCGTGAAGGGATTGACAACCCCTAATCGCGTTGGTTGCGAGTAGCTATCATTTTGTGCAGGTACGAGGGACTTGAGCATGTCCTCCTACTGGATTGATACCTTGGTTCTCAAAAACTGAGGGAAATACTTACGCTACTCTGTTGCATCATCCTTTCCTCTTCGGGGAAATCCAACGCAAGCTCAAGAGGTAGCAAGAAGAATTTCTGGCGCCATTGCCGGGGAGTCTACGCAAAAAGTCAACATACCAAGTACCCATCACAATCCCTATCTCTCGCATTACATTAGTTGCCATTTGCCTCTCGTTTTCCTCTCCCCCACTTCACCCTTGCCATTTTATTCGCCCCCTCTTTCTCAATCTCCTTCTCCTTCTCTTTCTCCGTTTGCCTTTTTCTCGCTTGCCTTTTTGTTTGCCCGTGTGTTGGATTGCTTGTTTGTCGCGATGGCTCAAGATACTACCAAATTGTGTGACTTCACCAATACCAATAATAATGATTTCCTTAGAACTCGGATTGCTCCTCTTGCCAATACTGAATCTTGTGAAATCAATACTGCTTTGTTGAATCTTGTTATGAAAGATCAATTCGCCGGCCTTCCTAGTGAAGATGCCGCTACTCATCTGAATAGCTTCGTTGATTTATGTGATATGCAAAAGAAAAAGATGTCGATAATGATGTCTTTAAATTGAAGCTATTTCCTTTTTCGCTTAGAGATCGTGCTAAAGCTTGGTTTTCGTCTTTGCCTAAAAATAGTATTGATTCTTGGAACAAGTGCAAAGATGCTTTTATCTCTAAGTATTTCCCTCCCGCTAAGATCATCTCTCTTAGAAACGATATTATGAACTTTAAGCAACTTGATCATGAACATGTTGCACAAGCTTGGGAGAGAATGAAATTAATGATACGTAATTGCCGTACTCATGGTTTGAATTTGTGGATGATTATACAAAAATTTTATGCCGGATTGAATTTTTCTTCTAGAAATCTTTTAGATTAGGCCGTGGGAGGCACTTTTATGGATATCACTTTAGGAGATGCTACTAAACTCCTAGATAATATTATGGTTAATTATTCTCAATGGCATACTGAAAGATCTTCTAATAAAAAAGTTCATGCGATAGAAGAAATCAATGTTTTGAGTGGAAAGATGGATGAACTTATGAAATTATTTGCTACTAAGAGTGTTTCTTCTGATCCTAATGATATGCCTTTGTCTACTTTGATTGAGAATAACAATGAATCTATGGATGTGAATTTTGTTGGTAGGAATAATTTTGGTAACAACGCTTATAGAGGGAATTTTAATCCTATGCCATATCCTAGTAATCCTTCTAATAATTATGGGAATTCCTACAACAACTCTTATGGAAATTATAATAAGATGCCCTCTGAATTTGAGAATAGTGTTAAAGAGTTTATGAATTCACAAAAGAATTTTAATGCTTTGCTTGAAGAGAAATTGCTTAAAGTTGATGATTTGGCTAGGAACGTTGATATAATTTCTCTTGAGGTTGATTCTTTAAAGCTTAGATCTATTCCTCCTAAGCATGATATCAATGAGTCTCTCAAAGCCATGAGAATTTCCATTGATGAGTGCAAGGAAAGAACAGCTAGGATGCGTGCTTCCAAAGATGCCTTTATTAAAGCGTGTTCTTCCAATTCCTATGAAAATCAAGATGAAGATCTAAAAGTTATTGATGTGTCTCCTATCAAATCTTTGTTTTGCAATATGAATCTTGATGAAACTGAATATGATCTTCCTTTACCTAGAAGGCATTCTTAAAATTTGGAGTATTTAGATCTTTATGATGAAATTGATGAAAGTGGGATTGAAAGAAATAAAAATCTAGATGTTGCTAAACCCACTATATTGGATTTCAAGGAATTTAATTATGAAAGTTGCTCTTTAATTGATTGTATTTCCTTGTTGCAATCCGTGCTAAATTCTCCACATGCTTATAGTCAAAAGAAAGCCTTCACCGAACATATTGCTGATGCCTTGATACAATCTTATGAAGAAAAACTTGAGTTGAAAGTTTCTATCCCTAGAAAACTCTATGATGAGTGGGAACCAACTATTAAAATTAAAATTAAAGATCATGAGTTTTACGCTTTGTGTGATTTGGGTGCTAGTGTCTCCACTATCCCCAAAACTTTGTGTGATTTGCTAGATTTCTGCGATTTTGATGATTGCTCTCTAAACTTGCATCTTGCGTATTCTACTATTAAGAAACCTATGGGAAGGATTAATGATGTTCTTATTGTTGCAAATAGGAATTATGTGCCCGTAGATTTAATTGTTCTTGATATAGATTGCAATCCTTCTTGCCCTATTATTCTTGGTAGACCTTTCCTTAGAATGTGCGATTATTGATATGAAGGAAGGGAATATTAGATTTCAATTTCCATTAAAAAAGGGCATGGAACACTTTCCAAGAAATAAAATAAAATTTCCATATGAAACTATCATGAGAGCCACTTATGGATTGCCTACCAAAGATGGCAATACCTAGATCTATCCTCGCTTTTATGCCTAGCTAGGGGCGTTAAACGATAGCGCTTGTTGGGAGGAAACCCAATTTTATTTTTAGTTTTTTGTGTTTTTCTTCTGTTAGGGAATAAATAACCCATCTACCTTATGTTTGGATGTGGTTTTGTGTTTTAATTAGTGTTTGTGCCAAGTTAGACCTATTGGATCTTCTTGGATGATAGTTATTTGATCTTGCTTTAATTTCCAGAAACTTTGCGTTCAGTGGCCGAATTGTTAAAAATCACCAGAACGTGATAAAATACTGATTCCAATTGATGATGATCAATAAACAAATTGTCTAGGCCTTCCAATGTTGGTAGATTTTTTGGAGTTCCAAAAGTTTGTGTTAGTTACAGATTACTACAGACTGTTCTGTGTTTGACAGATTCTATTTTTCGTGTGTTGTTTGCTTATTTTGATGAATCTATGGTCAGTAAAATAGTTTACAATCCATAGAGAAGTTGGAATACAGTAGGTTTAACACCAATATAAATAAAGAATGAGTTCATTACAGTAACTTGAAGCGGTCTTTTGTTTTCTTTCTCTAATGGAGCTCACGAGATTTCTATTGAGTTTTGTGTTGTGAAGTTTTCAAGTTTTGGGTGAATTCTTGTGATGGATTATGGAACAAGCAGTGGCAAGAGCCTAAGCTTGGGGATGCCCATGGCACCCCAAGATAATCCAAGGGCACCAAAAAGTCAAAGCTTGGGGATGCCCCGGAAGGCATCCCCTCTTTCGTCCACTTCCATCAGTAATTTACTTGGAGCTATATTTTTATTCACCAACATGATATGTGTTTTGCTTGGAGTGTCTTGTATTATTTGTGTCTTTGGTTGTTAGTGTGCCACAATCATCCTTGCTGTACACACCTTTTGAGAGAGCCATACATGAATTAGAATTTTATAGAATACTCTATGTGCTTCACTTATATCTTTTGAGCGCTATAATTTTGCTCTATGTGCTTCACTTAGATCTTTTAGAGCACGGTGGTGGATTTATTTTAAAGAAACTATTGATCTCTCATGCTTCACTTAAATTATTTTGAGAGTCTTAATAGCATGGTAATTTGCTTAATAATAACATGCTTGGTATTCAAGATTTGTGAAACTTTCTTTTGAGTGTGTTGAATACTAAGAAAAGTTGGATGCTTGATAATTGTTTTGAGATATGGAGGTAGTAATATCAAAGTCATGCTAGTAGAGTAATTGTGAATTTGAGAAGTGCTTGAGTTAAAGTTTGCAAGTCCCGTATCATGCACGTACGGTAAACGTTATGCAACAAATTTGAAACATGAGGTGTTATTTGATTGTCCTCCTTATGAGTGGCGGTCGGGGACGAGCGATGGTCTTTTCCTACCAATCTATCCCCCTAGGAGCATGCGCATAATACTTTGGTTTTTGATGGCTTGTAGATTTTTGCAATAAGTATATGAGTTCTTTATGACTAATGTCGAGTCCATGGATTATACGCACTCTCACCCTTCAATCATTGCTAGCCTCTACGGTACCGTGCATTGCCCTTTCTCACTTCGAGAGTTGGTGCAAACTTCATCGGTGCATCCAAACCCCGTGATATGATACGCTCTTTCACACATAAACCTCCTTATATCTTCCTCAAAACAGCCACCATACCTACCTATTATGGCATTTCCATAGCCATTCCGAGATATATTGCCATGCAACTTTCCACCATCCAGTTTATCATGACACATTCATCATTTTCATATTGCTTAGCATGATCATGTAGTTGACATAGTATTTGTGGCAAAGCCACCATTCATAATTTTTTCATACTTGTCACTCTTGATTCATTGCATATCCCGGTACACCGCCGGAGGCATCCATATAGAGTCATACTTTGTTCTAGTATCGAGTTGTAATCATTGAGTTGTAAATAAATAGAAGTGTGATGATCATCATT